>NC_084822.1:56882461-56972461 GCF_958449725.1 Rosa rugosa | reverse complement strand
GAGGATGCAGCTGCGTCTTATATACCACGGATATTTAAAAGTGTTTTGGTTTGCACTAGTAATTGAGTATCTTTTAAACATATTTAATAACAATATATATGCGATGAGAAAAGTATTTGATACTTCGTATTTGCATTATCATAACTTATTTTTGTTCTTCGATAAGTCTTAGAAATTTTCGTACATTTAATTAATGAGTGTAAGGAGTACTGGTTATTAAAAGTCGGATTGATGGTTAATTGGTTATAGATGTGTGTTTTTGTGTCAAAATTTGAAGTTATAGTTTGACAACCAATCTGTGGAGGTTTTGGTTTTGTTAAAGAGAGTGCATCGATCTGGTATCGAATAACATTACATAATCGGAAGAGAAGTAGTGCTGTAGGGGCATCCACACTAGCTAGTGCTATGCTAAAAAGAAACATATATACTTATTCATATAGATAACCATATATGTATAATCAAGAGCAAGAGGCCGTTTCATGATGAATATGTAGGCATTGTTTTTCCAAAAGAATCACACAGTATTGCATGCGAATATATTAAAGAATGGAGGAGGAAGACAATGATGACCTAGACTCGATCAAATGTAATGACTAATATCAAAGTGCGTTTCATCATTTACATGAATCATGATTTTGCCCCATTTCATATATATATATATATATATATATATGATTTTTCTCAGGTAAGGATGTCTTTACCTAAGGTTTAGGTACGGATTTGGTGTTTTCACCCACTTTCCGGCCACATTTTTACATCTTAACCGTTCAGTTTTTAGGTCATAGTGTATAGATCACCTCTCCAAAATTTCAGTCAATTTGGTGATCGTTAAGGCAACTAAAACTGCATTTTACACGAACGGACCGAATCTATCGAACCGGAACCTTTCGTATTTATAATGGTAAATTGCAGTTTTGGATGACTTAACGATCACCAAATTGGCTGAAATTTTGCAGAGATGATCTATACACTAGGACTAGGGCTGTCAATGGGTCGTGTCGGGTTGGGTTCGTGTCGGGTCAAGGTAATTGTCGTGTCGCAAAATATAAACCCAAACTCAACCCATTTAATAATCGTGTCAAAAATTTAAACTCAAACCCAACCCATTTATTAAAGGGGTTTTATCCATTTACCCAATTTCTGGGGATTTTTTTCCCACTTACCCCATTAAGTTTTTTTAATTCTCTCTTACCCAATACACTCTAAGGGAGTCTTCCCTAATACCCCATTAAGATTTTTTTTTTTTTTAAATTTTTTTTTAATACCATTTTACCCCTCACCCATTTGTTACTTAGAGAGAGAGATAGAGAAAATGAAAGAGAGAGAAACCATAGGAGACTTCGCCGGAGCCCGTCACCGGCCGCCGGAATCCGGCCAACTTTCGCCGGAATCCGGTCGCCAGATTCCGGTCACCGGCTGCCGCCCATCGGAATTTGCTGAAAATCTTACCGGAAAGTTTTTTTTGCCCCCAATAGACATCTATTGCCTCCTAATAGACGTCTATTGCCCCCCAATAGACGACTATCGGCCATGTATTGCCCCCCAGTAGACGTCTATTGCCCCCCAATAGACGTTTAGATTACCGAAATGATAATTAATCTTCCTAAAACTGCACAAATAAAACTTTAATTAAAGAAAAAAACGAGGAGATTACATCAATTCAAAATGTCTATTGACCCCTAATAGACGTCTATTGACCCCTAATAGACGTCTATTGCCCCCCAATAAACCTTTAACAGACCTCTATTGCCCCCCAATAGCCCTTTTATACCATACATGTTCCATATTATTCAATTGCCAAAAGAAAGAAGAGAAGCCAAATTGGAGTATTTATATATTTTGCCAAAAAAATTCCCTAGATATGAAAAAACTATACCCAAAACTGGACATGCAATAAACAAAAACTTATCACAAAAAAGAAATTATCTAATTTTCTTGCTAATGAAGAAAGACAAAAGAAGAATGAATAAAAAAATATTATAAAAAAAAAACAGACAAAAGAAGAATAAATAATAGCACCCGTGTCCCATACCTAACATTTAATCACCATTCTCCCACAGGTAGTGGCTACGTCCTACCTCTCTTTTCATTATCCATTCCTTCTCTCTTTAAGCTTTTTTCCTCTTTCTTCTGCTCCATTCTTCCATTACACTATCTTTATATTCCCTAGCCCTACTGCAAACCTCTAAGACAAACTCAATTCTGCAAAAATGGTGAATGAGACATGGATCGTTCCCTTTTTCGGTCAAGGCCATCTATTTCCTGTAATGGAGATCTGCAAGCACTACTCTTCCAAACTCTCCTCCTCCATACCCTCATGTCTCCGCCAATACCCACTCCTCGAAATCGCTGAAATTTCTGAAGCACCACCGTCGGATTCGTCGACTCTTCCATTGGAGCCATGTTCTGCATTCCCGGCGCCGACAGCCCAGACCAAATCGGCGACCTATCGCCGACAGCACTGACCACCAGTGCTCTTCGACCTAAAATTTCCAATCCTATTGGTAATCGGTGACCGGAACGGTAAGGGCGACTTGCTCGACGACGAAATGTTTCTCGCCGGAATTGAAAGAGATCAGAGAGGGGAGGGTGGGAGGGAGGGAGGGAGAGAGAAGAGAGGAGAGAGAGAGAGAGAGTCTGGTTTTATGAACAATTGGTAATTTTATAATTCTTTAAAGGTTAAAAGTGACATTTTGCAACTAAATGGGTTAGTGGGAATGAAAATTTGTTGCTAGGGTGAGTGGGCTAATGTTATGTTATTTTTGTGCTTTGGGTCAAGACCCTTTTATTAAACGAGTTACCCGTTTCCAACCCGCTTAACCCATTTAATAAATAGGTCGTGTCTTGTTAAACAAAATGACTCATTTAAGCGTTAACAATGAGACCCATTTAACTAAAAAAAAATGCATAAATTGATTAAATTCACTAAAAACTCCACAAGACGAAAAATATAAATAATTATATATAATTCATAAATAATTAAATCCAATAATTAAAAAGTGAAATATTTCAAATTGTCTAATCCTATGATAAAATACTCTGAACTTCCAAAATTTCAAGAAGAAACATAGCACAATTGGGTTATACGGGTTCATTTCGTGTTGGCGGGTTGACCCGTGGCCGACCCATTTATTAAATGGGTCATGGCGGGTTGACCCACCGTCGACCCGCTTATTAATCGTGCGGGTTCAACCCGCTTTATTTCGTGCGGGTTTCGAGTCGTGTTATCGGGTCGTGTCAGAATTGACAGCCCTAACTAGGACCTAAAAACTGAACGGTTAAGATGTAAAAATGTGGCCGGAAAGTGGTCGAAAATAGGAAATCCGTACCGTACGCTCAGTACAGACGTCCGCACCTGAGACGGACTATATATATATATATATATATATATATATATATATATATATATTAGTTGAACGTGTACCAGCTGCTAATTAAGATAGTAATGCAATTTCTTTGTTTTGATCTTCAATATTGGCCTTTCTCAACAGTTGTATATTGCAGATCGCCCAAATGTTGTGTTTCAGGGTTGCACACCTCACATCGCTGGCATGAAAGAAGAGATATGTGAGAAGAGTTGATAAGAAAAAAAAAGCAAGACACGATAAACTCACTATTTTTAAAACATGGTTTTTAAAATTTGTTCTAATTGACGGAACATTAAAATCCTCGAATATATTTTTTTGGACTAAATACTGTTTAGTCCTTGAGATTTTGACCATAAAACACTTCAGTCCCTGACCTTCTAATTTCACACGTTTAGTGCCTGTACTTCAAAATTTCAGACCAATAGGTCCTTGCCGTCTAAAAAAGTCGCGGTGAAATATCTATTATGCCCTCAGTTCTTTTTTTTTAAATTAATTAATTATTTTATTTTTTTTGGAAAAGGATTTTTTTTTTCCTTTCTTTCTTTCTGTTTAAAAAAAAAATAAATAAATAAAGAAAAAAAATAAATATAAATAAAAAAGAGAAAGGAATAAATTTATTTAAAAAAAATAACTGAGGGCATAATAGACATTTCGTCGCGACTTTTAGACGGCAATGACCTATTATTGGTCTGAAATTTTGAAGTACAGGGACTAAACGTGTGAAATTAGAAGGTCAGGGACTGAAGTGTTTTATGGTCAAAAGCTCAAGGACTAAATAGTATTTAGTCCAATTTTTTTTAAGGTGGCGGCACTTGTGTGGATGATAGGTGTTTGGCGATTGATGTAGAGCAAGTGGCCAGAGGCTAGATCATGGCGGCGGCATGCCATGAATCATATGGCGCTGGTCTCTACTCTAAGGTGGATCGCTAGACAGAGGTTGCAGTGGTGATTCGGGTTTTCAAGCTGGTGGGCATGGCGGTGGCATGACACAGTATTTTTTTCACCAGTTTCTCAATGGCAGACTTGGCATGACTTGCTGCATGGTTTAGGTATTTCTAGTGTGGAGAGCTCGGAGGGATGGACTTGCAATGGTGGCCTGCCGTTAGGGCACCTTGAGACAGGGAAGAGGTGTGTGGCGGTGCATTTTGATTTTTGATTAGTGTCTTGCTTTTGGTTAGTGTTTGTTTGGTCAATAGTTGGTCCCTGCTCTGTTGAGGTAGGGTTGGGTCAAATTGAGCTACCATGGATGTGGTGTCATTCCTGGGGACGAGTTGTTTTATTTTCAGAATTAATCTTATGGTCAATGTGCTGACGAGCGATCCTTGCACGTGGTCTGGTATCTTTGGGACACTGTATAGAAGATGGCGTTGGTTTATCTGTCGGTTGTCTATGAGGTGGTATCGAGATTCTCGAGATTCCTTATAGCCCGAGAGGTCAGGCAATATAGGTGGTTAGGGGTTGGGCCCTTTCAATTCATGGAGTCATCATGATGACGGATCTGCAACTGGTTTAGATTTTAGGGAGGAGAGTTGGGAGTTCATATCTACCACCGATCATTCTCGTGTTATGTAATCTTGTTTATTTTCAATAAAGGTTTCTTATTCTTAAAAAAAAAAAAAATTAAGAAAATTTCATTTCAAGTCTTACAATTTTAGCCAAAATCGTGTGCTATAATCCACGATTTTGAGTAAAATTCATGATATTGGAGAAAGTTTTTTTATATATTTTTTTCCATGTAGGGTTCAGTTGATTGTGTAAGAAGGAAAATGACAGATCATGAATGATGAATATTCATCATTCAATTTCTAATCGCTGGTTTTTAGCATTTGATTACATTCCTTTTTACTTTTCCCCATATCGGATTATTGTTATTACTAACCAAATCCGCGTTAAAGTATGAGTATCTCCCAAAAAGAACATTTTGATAAATTAATTATGCTGTGTTTGGATAGATTAGGATGTTACAAAGTACAGATCTGGGTTGATCTAGAATATCTTGGGTGCACTAACAAATTGTATCTAAAATAAGAACTTACAATTGGCTTTGCTCCAATCCTCCAATCCAAACCTACCACCGAAGTAACCTTTTTTGTCCCTCAAAGCCACTATAAATACTCCCCTCTATTTCAGTCTCATTCATATTTTGCACTCTCTCATATACAAGAAGAACAACAAAAATGGCCAAGTTAACCGCCCTTTTCACCATCGCCGCTCTCCTCCTCCTCCTCAGCTCTGATCTAACCTCCGCGGTTCGCCCGGAGCCTGCTTTCTCCAACAGCGCGCTCAAAACCGCCCAACACCAAGTACGTTTTTTTTTTTCAGTGTAGCAAATCAGTCCGTTTTCTTTTGTATATATATCAGTTAAGATTTTGGTTTTGTTATCAAATTGGTTCAAATGAATAGCAATCTGAATGTATGTTCAGGATGTAGGAGCAGATCAGAACATTAATGCCGAGGATGGCGAGGTTAGCTGTGAAGGAGTGAACGAGGAGGAGTGCCTGATGCGAAGAACCCTGGCTGCTCATGTGGATTATATATATACTCAGAAGCACAACAAGCCTTGAGAATTTGAGATCCAATTACTATCTAGCTAGCTCCATCTTCAATATATGCTAGCTACACTATTTGTATTTGGTGAAACTGTAGCCATGCAAAGAAACATAGAAAGGAAACTAAATTGTCAAATTACTTGCATCATGCTACCCATGGTGACAGAAAATAATAATAATGGAAAGAATGTTTTTTTACATATGTGCATTCTTTATATTTGCTTTAGACAGGGAATGGATATATCCGAATCCGGCTGAATCCGGTTGACGATTTATTTCCATTTGCTGAAGATATATTGACAACATAAAGATTCTGATATAGAAGGGATAGATGTCTATCTGATCCTCTATGTTAGAATTAGTGGGCGCCGGAGAGGCGGTAAGTTACCCTGAGGTGGCTGTCATCAATTCGAATCTGCTTATCTCTAGCTCGCTCGTATAATATGAAAATCAATAAAGTGCAGGTTTCTTGTGGTACCAACCAGTACTCTTGACGCAGTCGGAAAGATCACCTAAGGTTTACAAGTAATAAACCTAGAACAAAGGTTCTGGAGTCCACGAGAGATAAAAGAGATAAATCTCAATTTGATTGATAATATGATAAAAGATAGGTTCTGCAGCCGTTTAAGGTTGCATATATATGAGAAAAGAAACCCTAGGGCGACTAACAATGAAACCCTAAAGCGCACGGGTAAAAATAAAACAAATCTGAAACAAACTAGGAAACCAAAAATTCTGAAAAACAGTAAATTACAGTTTTGAGGCCCTAAACGACCCCGAAAGCCCGAAAAAGCCCACATGTCGTGGCATCGTGACGAGTTTTGTTCCTGGCGCGATTCCCTTTCCTGAAAGCTATGGCACGATCGAATCGGACTCCGAATGCCAAAGTTGCAATAGTAACTTGGATTTTTCTCTTTTTACACGATCGAGCTGTTCTTCAATTCGGACTGCCATCCGTTCTACATCAACTCTGATTTTTATTGCTTCACATTGGTAAAACTTCCTCGCCATTATTTGACCACATTTTACACACCATAACAAACAAAATTGCCGGGAAATCGATGCAAAAGATCTAAGATAAAAAAGTTAACCTGTACAGTTCAACTGTTGGATGACATTGAATCTTGGTGGATTCTAGAGGTGATATCAGTACGACCCTGTTGATTCGGTCAACTATTGAAACAAACCACAATTTTCAAGTTCACACACTTCAAAAGTAAATAATGGGGTAGATATTCAGAGACAAAATGAGACAGACAAGTAGGAAAATGACTGAGCTGCAGAGTGTCAAACACGGCTGTGTTTCCATTGGCACTTTGAATAAAGAATATGCTTCATTATCAAATGGAGAAGTCCAATGTGAAACGAATTTTGCTTATAAAATTCCAAGATCACCATCATCGTGAATTTGTAACGACCACCATTCAGTACGTGCATGAATCTGATCTAATCATGATTAATCAAACAAGAAATTTCGTAATCCACAAAGTAATCTTCTCGATCAGTAGTCCTCGGTCATCAGCAACTAGAGACCTGACGCCATATTACTTCTCTTCAGCGAATGAGGTGATCACAGATTCACAATCCCTCAAAATGGATTAGGAATTATTGAGTTAATGACCCGATTACTCTTCTCAGTAATGTCCAACGATGCAAGAAGCAAAAACTCAGCACCTCACTAAATAGAACGATTTGATAAATGAATCAAAATGAGAACTCATATGTCAGCTAAAGTAATGGGCACAGTGACGATCCATAGCACCACATCTTCGCATTGTTAGTTAGTGCACTAAATGGTAGAATACCTGAAAGTGGTTCTTTGATCATATATCAATGAATTGGCTTGGATGGCACAACCCAATTCTATTTTATTTATACAACCCAATTTCAAACAACTCCATTCTTTCCTGCAACATAACTGTCGCAACAATCCATTTCCCTTTTCTCCTAAGACACTGAATTAGGTCAAGACTTAAATGTCCAGAGTAATCACATTTACATGTGTTTGTAGTCAGCATGCTGATATATATTGAGTTCGTAAGTGATGAGTTAAGTCAGACGTCATCACAATTTTCTCGGCTCTTGTATCATCTTCTACAATCACATATGGTAACACATCATCCGTAACGAAATCAGGGAATGACAAGCATATATCACATTGGGCCATGATCCATAAACTTGATCAATCTCCAGTTTAAACAGATGAACAGCTAGCACAAAGTAAGTGACTTTTGATAATACAACTCAAATGCTGCCGTACTAATCAACTCGATGGATTAGTTAAAAGGAGACCTTCGTCGCACAATTAACAAAAAGATCAAATCATGAAAACATATCATCAGAAAATAGATAATCATAGGAAGTTGAAGAGGGATTCAATCACACTTGTTCAGAGTATTCATATCATCACCATTACCCCTCCCACCCTGGAAATCCCATCTATGCTGCAGAATCAGCATATCTCATGATCTCTACTTGATGTGTCAGAAACTCAGAATGAATATTGACTGGAACAAGGTTCTACAGAAAAGAGAAAAGAAGCAACAAAAAAGAAACTTTTCTTCAAATTCGTGCATCGAGGTCAAGCCATTAATCATTGATCTTCTTTCACATCAGAATAGTTCTGACTGAGCAATTGTTATATTCAGGTATGCTAATAAAAAGTAAATGCCAAACAACAACACAAATTTCTTTCATTCTGTATTGTTCTAGTTGATAACATTGCGTGGAACTAAGGATTTTGTAAGCCTCCGTATACTAGCAACATAGAGATATGCATACATGTACTAATAAGTAATAACAGAGTATGTAATTTCCCCTGAAACTAAAATTTATGCATCGATATATTTCATAAGAGTCAAAGATTTACATATAGAACCTTTGCCAAAAGAAGCCATATCAACCTGACAAGAGCTTCCTACAAGGAAGGGTTATATAAAACCAGCAAACTAAGCAGTCAAGAGAACTCTACTACCTCCTAGAACATACAAGTGCAAAGCAAGACATATGGTAACAATAGCCGAAGACTTTGCACCAAAATATCTGATAACTTGCAACCCCCTACCCACAATCTCCCCATGAACCACACTAACAGTTCTTTTCAACCCCTCCAGTAGTGTCCACAACATGAATTCAACAAAAGATCTTACAGTCTCGAATGTCACCCTCCCAGTCACCTCACGAACAAACTTCCTATTGCGCGGCACTGCCAATGTAGACGAAACCTTTCCAATCCACTCGCTATTCTGAATAGCCTCAAGTGAACTTCCCTCCTTCGGCTGCTTTGCTTCTTGCTCAAGGCACTCATCCCTAGCTCCACTCACACCTTCAACAACTGACCAAGTCCCCGAATTTGAGGTCGGATTCGAACCAGAACTCGTCAAAACTTGATGAGAAGTTTTCACAACAGTCTCCACAGCACCATTGCAAACAGAAACCAAGAGCTCCCTGACCTTCTCCTGATGCTTGGGATTGGTCATTCCACCAAACATGTCATCACAGAAATTGACATCCTTTGTTTTGTCTAGGTACGCCGCAACCGCAGTAGACACGAAAACCTGTATGCAATTCGCTATCAGCTCCTTACTTGGATCACTACAAACCGCATCGACCCATCTATTCACATCCGAAGAACTCGAATCCTGACCTGAATGCTCATTTGAGTAAAACCCCATAACCATATTCCTTGCAAAGCTTCCAACTACAACCGAAGCGAACCCGGTCCCGGCTTCAGAGAAAACCTTCTCCATAACTCTCTCTGAATAGCTCGAATTCCCCAAACCCCCATTCCCCGTCTCAAACTCAAACCCTCGGCATACCCCGATCGCCATAGCCTCCGTCAACCTCTGCAACGACGCAGAGAACTCCTCCGACCTCGCAATCTTGGAAATCTGCTTCAGACTTTTGGGCATTTCGTCGGAACCGGAGTTCAGAAACTCCTTCAAGTCGTTGGAGACAATGCTGACGGTCTCGGCCGAATCAGACGCCATCTCCGCCATAGAAATTAGGGCTCCGACGACCTTGATGAACCTCTTTCGCTTCTGGACCAAAGAGGGCGAACTGTAAACCCTGTAGGCGCCGTAACCGGACGCGCCGAGGGCCGCGAGTATCAGAAGCCATTTCTTTCTTCGATGCAAGGCCTTCGTGACGAGCCCGAGTTCCATCTGGGCTCGAAACGAATGAGATTCGCAGAGGGTTTCGGGTTATGAATGTGATGGCAAATGTTGAAGGGTAGTTTGGGAATTATAGGTGATTTGGATCGATGTATCCAATGGTTTCCCTTCGGAATTGAATGGGAGTGGAAATAAAATTGGGGGAAATAAAAGCAGAGAAGGACGGAGCTTCAAGTATGACTCGTCCATTGTCAAATTTGTGTGGGAGGAGACGCCGGAAGTCGTTGTCCACTTGGCTCTGCTGTCTTTTATTAAATATTGGTTGATGGGGGCCGAATGCTCTAATATGTCGACCCAAGACTTGGCCCATACGATTGTAACAAATCAATCTAGGCCTAAAGCCCTAAACTACTTAAATTGATAATTGCATAGAGTAAAATGAATAAATGCTGGAGAAAAAAAAAGTTCATAGGAAAAAGCATTGAAGTAGGAAATTTATGAGCGTAAATATTGAGAAAAGTGATCATGCATGTAAGATGAAACACAAGATCCAACTCATTTTTGAGGCATTTAACTTTGCAATGATTCTTAGTTGTTGTGGAGAACAAAGGACGAAGTTTAAAACACTTTCCAATAATTGTTGAAGAATACTTGAGGTTGAATTACGTAACAGATTGTCATTGTTGTGGAGAACAGTTTTTTTTTTTCAAAAAAAAAAGAATTAAATGGATCGGCAGCACTAACCTTAACAATTGAATTCTCCTGTATCAAAATTAATGTATTTATTTTCATCACAAAGAAAATTTTATTTTTGTATTTTCATGTACAGAGCTAAAGAGGAATGAGAAAATTAGTACTCATAATCATATAAGTGAAGGGGCAATAAAATGAGAAAATAAGAAAGTCATGAGCATAAATATTATAGAAAATACTGTTCATGCATATAAGAATGTTGAGTTTCATATCCAACTCACTTTCGAGGCATTTAACTTTGCAATATGCACAATACTTTCTGGCATTACAATTGAGCTGCATGAAAAATTATCATAATTTAGTATTCGGAAATGTTTATCAAACTTCTTTTGTTTGAACTCTAACTTGAAGGAGATATTAGAGTAAACTGAAGGATGATTACAGCTCATGTTTTTGAACCACAAATGGTCACTAGTTATTGGTGGAGACCTACAACTTAAAAACCCTCTTCTTCATGTTCTCTACATGTTACATGTTCGATAAAATGTCTGAATGAGCTTCGTTTTTGAAATAGTTGTTTACAGAGTAAGAGGAAGCCAAAGAAAATTAAAATAACATAGAAAAATCTAATCAAAACCATAAATTATGTGACTGAAAGCGAGAGAGAGTATATACTAGAAATCCAAAACTCAAATGCCCAATAGTTCATCTTCTATGCATTCTATGTGTTCGATGAAATGCCTAGCTGAGCTTCGTTTTTGAAATAATGGTTTCAGATAAACAAGAGGAAGAGAGCAAGTTATATACATGGGAAACCAAATCAGATAAGGATCCTAAGATTTTGTAAAGCAAAAATAGATTATGGAATCTAGTCAAAAGTATTTGCAAAATCAACAAGTAAAACATTACAATCATTTGTAATCCATATATTCATATAACATGTTTTGCAATGTGTTAAGTTAAACTTGGCAAGCAGGGGCGGATTCAGGGGGGGTCGAGTCTAGGCAGCTAACCTTTAAACTTATTAAAAAGTGGGTAGTTAGTTTATGAAAATAATAAATTTTCTTATTAATCATTTATTTAAGTTTTGATATTTTTATCCTGACAATTAGAAAGATATATAAAGTTATTTACTATTTAGAGATATAAAAGTAAAAAAGTTTAGTTATGGTGAGTAAGTTTTCTAAAAAAAAAAGAAAAAGTTATGGTGAGTAAGTCTTCTCCTCTTAAATATGATATAGATATCAATAAAATAAAAAATATATAGTATAGAACTATAGATAATACTTGTCAAAGATATTACATAGCACAGGTGGCATACTGGCATTCTACACTTCTTGTGTATTTCTTTAAATATTTTTTGTTTAAACTTTTTTCTTTTTAAGATAACATAATATTTATACTTTTATAAACTACAATTTTTATAATATTTAAACCCTTGATAATTTTTTTTTTGTTTTTCATAATTTTGATTTAGTAAGTGATATCTATTTATGCTCCAATTTTCATGTATGTAATCGCTACAGATTTAAGAGTTTATAACTCCAATTAAAATATAACAAATTTTTCTTTGAAAACCAATTGAAAAGAAGTCTATTAATAATCTTACTATACGGCTATACCTAAGAAAATTTTATGGATCCGCCACTGTTGGCAAGTGCCAACAATTCAAGTATGGAGATCTTATAAATAAAGGAAAGTGAAAAGATATTGCATGCATAGAGTAAACTGACACCAAAAATCAAGAAGTGAAAGTAGATGTCTTTGAATCATCCCATTGCATACAATAAGCGAAACTCAAGATGCCGACTAGCTAAGGCTGGGTAAATATTATTCTGCATCGTTTAGCTTCAAATGTGAAGAAGCGCACCCTTGATCCACAGCAAAAACTTATATAACCCAAGAAACTTGGCCCATACGATTAAATGGCTTTATTAAATGGCGCTCATTTCTTGGTTGATAGGGGCCCAATGCTCTAAATGACCCAAGAAACTTGGCCCACACGATTGTGACAAATCAATCTAGGTCTGAAGCCCTAAAATACTTTTAAAGGAAACAGAATCATGTTCCATTAATAATAACGACATCTCTTAGTCAAGTTAGAGGAATTAGAAAATCTCTCATATTACATCTCAACGAACAAAGCAATATGTAAGAGCAAGGCTACCAAATAGAAAAAACCAAACTAAAAAGAAAAAACAGAAAATAAAAAACACCTACACCTATCTAACCCTAAGTCAAAGCAACCGACATGACAAACATTGACGCCTAAGACCTTCATGGTGTACATCACCACTCATCACCCAGCACACAGCAATGATCAAGGGCCAAAAAGTGTAGGAGCCGAGCCGAGCTCAATTATTCAAAGCAAAAACAAAAAAACATTCTACTGCTCCTCCCAAGGCCCACAACAGACATGATCTAACAAAGGCAAATGAAGAAAGATGGGCCAGCCCAGCCAGGCAGCCAAGCCACAAACAGTGACCCAAGCAGGCAGAGAGACTGAAATAGCCAAAGCCCAACTTCTTCATCTCCCCTCACCAGACCCGCCAGCAGCAAGCCACCGAGAAAACAGCCTTTGGTCACCAGTCAGGCGGCTGGCCCTGGTCCTCCACCATTGCAGATCTAGGTAAGGGCCTTTGGAGCCGACCCAGAACAAACACTGCACAGATCGCCCCCAAACGAAGAACTGCCGCCAAAAAACCCGAAAAGCCGACTAGATCTCGAACCCCTCCCTTAAATTGATAATTACATAAAGTAAAATGATTAAATGCTCGAGAAAAAGAAAAAATCATAGGAAAAAGCACCGAAGTATGAAATTCATGAGCGTAAATATTGAGCAAAATGATCATGCATATAAGAATCTTGTGTTTCATATCGAACTCATTTTTGAGGCATTTATCTTTGTAATGATTCTTAGTTGCTGTGGAGAATAAGGGATGAAGTTCAAGACACTTTCCAATAATTGTTGAAGAATACTTACCGTTGAATTACATAACGGATTGTCATTTTTAGTGTATTTGAAAAAAATTTGTCGAACATGTCTTATTCGAAATCTATTTTGATTGTGATATTGAGTGAGATATTGGAGAAAATTTAAGAATGATTTGTAGCTCGTATTTTTTGAGGCGGAGAACTTTTGGTCACTAATCACTCATTGGTTATCAAAATATGGAGAATTATGATCTTTTCTCAAATAAACCTTTGCATCATCCTCCACCTCATGTTATTCATATTGCTAGCAGTGATTAGATCGTTTGTGTCAGAAGTAATGTTTTTATTTTCATACACAAATGTAAAGAAAATTATTTTACATGTACATACATAAACAGGATTCATGATATTGTCTAAGTATGGAACTTTGGCTCATATTTGTTTGCTCTGATGGTTTTACTTTTATGGCCTACACTTACATCTCTAATTGTCTAAGTTTGAAACTTTTGACCTATATTTGTTTGCTCGGATGGTTCTAGTCGTATGTTCTTCACTTATAAGCAAAGGTGTTGTGGAAATTGAGTCCAAAATTCATGAAATTCATTTCAATTGAAGGAAAGCAACATGCATTTGCATACAATAAGCAAAACTCAAATGCAAACTAGCTAGACTGTATATATTATTCCGCATTATTTAGCTTCCAATTTGAAGCAGCATACATCCTTGATCTGTTTTATGAGCAAAGCATTTCCAAGCAGCAACAACAGCAAAGAGCAGCCAAACTGCAAGGATGTCAAGGAATGATTTAGTCAGTGTACAATTTCCTCTTCCCTTTTGGTTGTTTAAGCATCTGAGATCGATCTACCCAACAATTTGGTTTTGACAATAAATTTACACTCAACTACTACTGATTTACAAGTCTTTGGGACAGTAATTAATATGACAATAGATGGACAAGAGAAAGAAACTACCATCCTTCCATGCATCCAGTGGATTGCGATTGTTGTGGTGGTGGTGGTGGTTGTTGGACAATAACTTGAGGCTGAGGAGGCTGAGGATAGCCGGTTGATGGTGGTGGATATCCACCGTATCCAGGTGGAGGATAACCTACAGATCCATATGATTTTTTATCACTAGATTAAGAAAACACCAAACACAGAGAAAGAACAACAAAAACATAAAATTTGAAGGCCAAAACTAAGAAGACTCCTAAACAAACTGTATGGGAAGCTATAACATACCAGAACTCATATTTTTCGACTTGAATAGAGCAGATCGATTCAACTTATTTCTTCAAAGCAAGAGTACTAGCCTTATAGAATTGGTATAGAATTACTCAAATGTGATTGGTCCTATATATAGAATTGGTCCTATATATATAGCATGTACTTCAATTTTATGCCTTCTCATTCATGCATGTAATATGAACACATATGGTATTCCTTTAATTGTTTCAGAGAATTGCTGGATTCTGCTCTTTAATGTTTTCACACCGGAAAATTTGGTTATCCATATCTTCTCTTTACGTATATGTTTCCAATTACCTGCAAAAAGTTAAATTTTCCATTATTATAGAATCCCTTTGTGGCATTCTCACATCTCCAGATCCTATATTAGTAATTTGGCAGCTTTTACATTTGAGTCACGCATGATGATAAACATTAACATCTAAGACTAGATTTTCTTTATTGAAAAGGTGTCGAGTCAGGTTCAACAATGGAACGTCTGCATTATTCATTGTAAAAGTAGCATTGATGCATTAATATACCCCGAAGAGATGCAAAATATATATACCGGTTTATACGTATATCGTAAGCATGTAAGTTTATAAATCTACCAAGCGACGACACTTCTGATATCTCCATGAAAAGAAAATACTCAGCCATCTGTCCATAGGCTGGTGAACTCCACCACAGGCAGATACAGCTGGTTTAGAAACTCATGAAAACATCAGGTAAACTTGCGTCTATCAATTGCGTTCATGCCTAAACAACCAAGATCAGCAAAGAGATGTATACAGAAGATGAATAACAAGAAAGGCAAAATTGTTTTTATTCATTCCATTCATTCCAAGATCAGACATTCAGCATACACATCTTTTAACCACCAAAATTTTGAGCAAATTCTTCTTTCCATCACCGAATCACTATATATTGTAATTACAAATCCTATCCAAACCAATCAATCAATCACACATAAACTTTTCTGTAAAGACTTGAGTTGCTAGTTGGCAACAAAATCATGTACAATTTGGTATTAGAACAGTAGCATCAACACAGGCTTTCGTCCGAGTGCGGGACTATTCAGTAGAACAGTTCTCATGTGATTTAGAAGAGTCCCTGCGTGGGGCTATTGAGTAGGGAATTTGCAAGTTATCTAAAATTCCTCGCCCCTACAGTTATCAGATGACTTAAAGTTCCATCTTTTCTCCAATGAGCAGAGCCCGTGCATAGTCATTTACATGTATTGTCCTTCATATTTCTTACTCCTTTGAGATGAACCTTAATTTAGCGGGTGCCTGGAAATCATCATCCTCAAGATCACTGAAAGATATGTCTTCTTCATTTATCAAAGCAACAGCTGTTCCACTACACCCATATAATTCACCATCATCCTCTGGCCAGTCATCATTGTCATCGTCGTCATAGCTATTAACTAGTATCTCAGAGGACGGACCAACTGTCACATTCTTATCCTCAGTCCTAATGAAGGGCTTTTCTTCGATAACGGACTTATCAATGAATGGCATCTCATTACTCTCAACTGGGTGCTTCTCAGTCTCATCGGCTGTGGAAGGCATGGTTGATTCAAAAGGATACGTCTTATGAAGTGTATCCTCATAATGAGGAGTATGTGATGAGACCGGAGAGTAATCTTCATAATCTTCATGTATTGCATTTGAACTGTATTTTAAACGTGAAGTGCTTCTTCCAAACCATTCATGTTCTGACATTTTAGAAATTGATGTTGGAGTCTGACATTGTAGCTCTTGCATCCACATTGCTCTGGCTTCCATTACCTGCAAGATTTCACCAACAAAATGTTTTCTGCTTAAACTTGGGAAAAATCTCAAAAATTGTTCCAATGCTTTGGGAATCATCTTTCTAGTTATTCCTAACTTCCACAGGACACAAAATCAGATACATATATATGTATGTGTGTGTGAAAATTTGAATCCATCCAGAAATTCATAAAAAATGCAATTAAAAGAGTTCAAACAACTACATCAAATGCAAGGACTGATTGGCCTCTTCTAGTTTTCTGTCTCTTCAATAAACTTAGCAAGACCAACTGTAACCTACAGAATACTGAAGTTGAACTCTACCCAAGAATGAATACCCAATGTGTATGAATGAACATCTAGAACTATCAAAAGCCATCCCTGGAAAATCCCATAGAGCAGTTCAAGCAATTACTTGCACTCAATATCACCGATACTTTGTGTATATTTGATATACTCAAGCTTGGTCTTGCGTAAGAACAAACAAATGGAATCTGAAAGTCAAGGATTGGCATGAAGCAACAGTTTTGAACCAGCATTGAATTGAATCCTTTGATAAAGGGACACTGAAAGCATATACAAAAACGAAAAGCTTACCTGAGGTGTGGACAAAACCTCAGCATCCTGCTTGTTGAGCCTCGAATGCAGAAGAACAAAATAGACTTTCCAGAAGTAACTCTCGCTCATATGGCACGGACAAAGCTCGATTCTCAAAGCAGCTAATCTCGGCGCAAGATGTTCAATCATCATAGCATGCTCTTGCTGGGCATCAGACATTTCAAAATCTAGAATAAGAAATGTGCATAAATTAGGCACCAATTACAGAACTACATCACTCCAAAAAGGCACATCCTTGATCAAGCAAAACGAAAAACCTACAATCAATCCCAATGTAACAAATAATTCCACTTCAAAATTCGTTTACCCTGCACTAATGTCAACTTTCGCAACTATTATCAACTACATTATTCAAAACATACATTCAAGCTAATCCTTCTACAAATCTCGGCCCCTAAGCTAAACACAGCACACAATGTACTACCAAATAATAGAGCAGATGCAACACACCTAACATAAGATTTAGAACAAAAAAGAACATTCAAATTTGGAGATTAACAATCAATTGACCAAAGAATTAACAAGAAATGAGATGTACATTCACACATACCTCCCAAGTCTTCTTCTTCATCAAGAGGAAAGTCCAACCAGGTCTCTGGATGCATCGCGATGTTTCTAGCGAAGGCCAAGACCTCGTCAGTGACACCGACGGCGCACTCCTCCTCCTCCTCTTCATTGAACGCCATCGGCGATTGACCGGGTGGGTGATCGGCCGGCTCGGATCGATCGCAATCGGGCGGAGAAGCTAATCGATCAGAGGGCGGTGGTGGCGCAAGGAACGAGGCGACGCCCCAGAATTGGCGCGTTAGGGTTTGCTGGAATTCCGATAGGTCTTCTTTCACGCCACGCGTTTGGGCGTCTTCAACTGCTTCTGCATCCGATTGGATTTCGTTGTTGTCTTTGTCTTGGGGTTTGGTGGAGGCGGTGGGCGGGACGTCAGCTTCATTGTTGGTGTTGCGGTGGGGTACGACGTCGTCGTCGTGATCTTGGCCTTCGCCGTCGCCGTCGATACGGAGGGATTTAGAGAGCGAGTGGGCGAGCCATGACATTTTCAATTTTTTTTTTTTTTTTTTTTTGGTGTTGTTGGGATTTGGAGAGAAGAAAGTGAGGGATTCAAAATGGGGGTTTCAAAAAGTGTACGGGCGCAGTGAATCTACTGGTTTATGGACCAATCTGTCGAAGTTGGTGGAGCCTATCGACTCATGCCACCTGTGTATTCTACACACATAAAACAAAATTATTACACATTCAATCATACTCACCGTCCAGCACTACTCAGTGTTTTTAATTTTTAAATATAATTTTTTTTTTCCTTTTATTTGTGCGTTATGTTCATATACTTTTCACTTCTTCGAGCTCGGTTCATGTGGTATTTTAGTGACTTTTTCACTTTATTGTTATATGTAACTCGTAATTATGTGATCGGCTCATTTTCTTATGTAAATTACTAAATTGTAAAATTCTAGCTCAACAAGGTATGATCATTATGTGATTTGCTCATTTCCCCACTATCATTCATTTATATGTATCAAGAAATTTTCTTTAAATTTAAGCTAAGCTACTTGATGAAATTGATTCTAATTTCTAAGATTACAGGGGGCCAAAGCGAAGTGAAGAAATGGAGTTCATTGAGCCAATACGTACGTTCAAATTTTCATGAATTTTTTTGTGGTAAATAATCTGAAAAATATTCAGCCTAAAAAAATACGGGGAAAACTATATAGTTTTTTTTTATAAGAAAAATAATTTTTCATAAAAGCAAAATTTATGAGCAGTGGCCTACTTCCCAAGGTCGGGCCCTGCATTTGGGTACTTTGATTTTATAGCAGTTAATCTCATTTTGGCCCAAAGTTATTGGGCCTGAATAAGATTGAAATTTAGTAATTTGAAAGCGGGAAAGTTTTGAGCTCATGAGCTTTATACTTTGGGCGAATGTACAGCCCATGTTACTGGGCTCACTCATGTTCTATCCTACTATAGAATAGTTGTGCATTACATTGAGCCCATGAAGCTGAAAATGTGAATCCCTAAAACGATGAGAAAATGTTTCATTCTTTACATACTAGGGTTTCGGTTTTGATACCGAAATGATAGTTTATGTTACAATCACATGATACCTGCTTCATAAGAGGGTCAGTGATGGTTTTTAGTACATTGATTAATATAACAAAGCGTGACATAATAGCAACAGTTTTGATGGATCAATACCAATACGTAGAAAGAGTCCCTACAACTTAGCTATTGTACCATTTTCAAGGAACAACTACGTCGTTTTACCCGAACCCTAGCGAAAACATCGAAATTTATGTTGTTTTTTAAAACAAGTAGACCCTAATTCCATTCAAAGATGCCATGGTTGCTAATGCCACCAAAGAATTTTTTGGTCCTTGTCCTCTCTCCTTTTCAGGTAGACAAGGTTTCAATGATCTCTTTTTTTTTTTTGTTTTTTTTTTTTTGGGTACAAATCTCTCTTTTCATTGCTTTGGGAGCCATCCATGTGCTTATGTGCGCCCATTCGTGACAACAAAAGTGGATATGAGGGCCCTTAAGCTTCAAAGTAATACATAATTTTCTTTTATTAACGTATCACACAAAAATAGAAAATAAAAATCATTGAAACTTTGGGAATCCAAAAAGCACAAGGCAAATCTGGTTCATGAATGGAGGTTGATGATTAATTGATGGGATAAGACTTAATTTTTCAGTTCAAGGTTGTATAGACTATAGACCCAAGAGTAATTATATACATCACCACTATTTGAACTAGTGACATAAATCTACATATTTGAACTAGTGATATAAATTTACTCTTTGTAAGTGGTAAATTCTGAGTTTGGAAACAACCTGTCATGATTTCGACTTGAGAATAACCTTTTGTGTAGGGTTGGTTATCTATGAACCATGATTGTGCTGCAATTTCCTTGCCTGATGTAAAGTTTTTAAGTCCAGTCCGTTCTTCTCTTTTTGATCAGTATTCATTATGAACAAAGAAACTCTGTTTCCCCTCACAGCTTTTGTCCAGAAATAGTAAAACATTGTACTACACTACACCACCAGTCAATGTAGGTCTTAAAAGAAAGACTAACTAAACAAGCAAACCCATCTTTCTCAGCTAGTCATCTCTGAAAAGACATAATGCAAATCAGCCTATACAGTAGCCATCATTAATAGGAGCTAACATTTCTAACCAATTAACTGAATGTGCCAACTCTACAATGGAGAAAATTTCCAATTAAAGAAAAGAAGAAGCTCTACAATGGTGGAGAGACTGATGGAATACACAACACTGCAAAGTGCCAGCTTATACAGTGGAATCGTAACAATGAAAATTGCAATAGAGTGCCCAGTTTATCCATCCACATTATGAAATTATGATTCTTTTCTGGTGGTGGAAACAATTGTTCCAATACAATCAAAGATTTCTAGTATACACAAGGAAGAGGGGTACCTCAGAAACACCAATTGGCTTTTAGTCTTGAATTTTCTTGGATCCCATAAGCTCTTTGGCTTCTTTATCCATTGGGACAAAGTAAAATTGTGAGAATGAAGTATATCAACAAAGTGCCAGTGCACCGATTTTTTTGCTTCATTGTATTGTTCTAGTAAGCTTACACTTGGAAATGAATGTAGTAGTGGTGTAATTTAGACTACACAACTTCAAGAGCCCAGCAGCCCTTTGCTTCAGTGTAGGATTGCATCCACTCTGAATCACGAGAAGCAGTTTAGCTGCTAGACCTGCTTCAACTGCAACGGAAGCACATTCGTCTGGGGCGAGCTTGCAAACAGCCCACAAGATTGACAATGCAAGCTGCGTACATGTCTCCGAAACCTTCATCAACAGTCCAACCACACTTGGGATTGTCTTGGCGCAACATCTCAAAGCCTCTCTTCCTTCTTGAAGAGTAGACAAAACTTCTAGGATATGAAGCGCTAGCTCCAAACACTCGTGATTCAAGCTCGGCAAGAGCTCAACCACCTGAGGAACTGTCCCAACACTCACAACCGAGCTCCTGACTGACTCGTGTGAACAAATTGTCTTCAACAAACTCAGTCCAGGCAACACCCCTTTCGAGTGCCTCTTATCTTTCACTAGCCTCAACAATCCAACCACAAGACTCAAACTCGAGGCAATTTCTGACTCCAAATCCTTGCCCTCCATCAAAACATCAATCAATTTCGTACAATTGATCTTGGTCTCAATCGACCCCTCATTCAACATATCAACCATTAACGAAATCTTTGCGGGTTGCATCAGACTCGTCTTGGACTCAGAACTGAGGTCCAAATGCACGAGGGTCCCAATTGCTTCGGACCCAACAGCGTGCGAAGTAAAAGGACCCAATAAAGAAGAAATCAAAGCAATACCTCCATTGTCCACCACTGTGTTCTTAGCCGAAGAGTGAGCCGTCACTACCTGCCTCAGCTCCTTGAGAGCTTGAACTCTAGCTTGGCCTTTCACCTTCTTCAATGTCTCCAAAATTTCCAAAGCCCTCCCCTGCACATCCTCAGACCTCTTCTTCATGGCCGAGTACTTCTGCGAAAACCAGCTGTGAATAAGCTGGTGCAGGGTCTTGTTGGGCGTGACCGAGTCGTCCCAAAGCTCCTGCATTGTTGTGGGGCAAGTATAGTGCCCCAAGTTAAACCATTTGAGAATGTTGGATCTCTCATACGTCTGACCCGTGCAAAGCGTCACAGGGTCTTGCATTGGCTCCAATGAGATTGGGCAAATGAACACCGAGGGAATCTCAATGGACTCCAGCTCTTCTATCATCTTCTTCAGATCCAACTTCTCCGCCGCAACGCCGCCGCAAACTAACCCACCTCCGCCGCAAACTAACCCACCTCCGCCGCCCAGAATCCCATCTTTCACAGCAGTCTCCAGATCTAGAACTTGCCCACCACCGCCCACATCAAACTTGAGATCCCCAACCCTTCTCGGACCAGGCGGCTGATACATCGGCATTTTTTTAGCTACGTGAATGGAGCAAACAGAGAAGACCGAAACCCCCTTACACACCCAAAAACAGAAATTCTAGTTGAGCTGCAAGAGCAATGAGTCCCATAAGGATTGGAGGAAAAAGAGAGAAGCTTTTGCTTTCTGTTACTCTCTTTGACAATCACAAGCAACAAAGACCATGAAATTGGTTATCTTTTCTCACACTCTTTTGCTTTATCCGCTGCCTCTCTCTCTCTCTCTCTCTCTCTCTTTATTTTCTTTTTTTTCCACGGTCAAAAAAGGCCCACCCTTGTTCTACTTCTCCACCACCACTGCTACCACTACCTCCATCGCCATCATCACCAAATCAAAGCCCATAATGAAGTTGCAATCTTCTTCTCCAATACCAAAGCACCCCCCCCCCCCCCCTCTCTCACTTCCTCTTCAAGCTCACCCAAAAAGTTCGAAATCATACACACCCCCCAGATCGGGGAGAGAGAGAGAGAGAGAAAAAGATAAACGCAATCGAATCAAAAGCAACCAAAAGGTCGAAACTTAACTCATACCACCCACCCAAGAAACTTAGATGAACAAAGACATGTGAGGGTGAGAGTGGTCAGAGAACCATACCCATCTGAGTTAAGAAGAAAGAAGAGGGCAGAGGAAAAGCACAAGGACTAGACTAATCTTCTCTCCAGTCTCTCCTCTCTCACTCTGTGCTGGTCTTCTTGTGGGGGCAGGTGACGGAAACCCCAAAAACAAAACAAAAAATTGTTTAATATTAATTGGGTGAATAAATCGGAGAGTTGTGACCGGTTATAGCCAGCGGTGGCCAGTTCAAAAATCTTGTGCAGTGGGACTGTGCACCACACGTGCAGACTGTGCAGTCATACAGGGGACCTTTTTTTTCTTTTCTTTTTTGGGTTTTCTTGGAATCATAAATTTTCTGACGCTGGAAAAAAATTTATTTCATGGGGATTTTGTATTTTGGTCTTATAAATAAAGGGCAGATTCCAGAGAGGCAGAGATAATTAAGAATTATTATGCAACCAATGCCAGGTTATGCTAAAGGCTGCTTTTGACTGAATTTATTTTTTGGAGCGTACCATTTACTTATCTTTGACTGAAATTTATATGAGATCTCAAGATGGTAGGAGAATAGAAATTCCTTTGAGTAATGGGAATATTCGTAGCCAAAATAAATCTTAAATTTGTGAGCGGAACGGAATGGGACCTTAGCATAAGAATTCTTTCATTTACCTATTTAACAAATAGTAATTCTAAAAATCAATCAATGTAAAGTTCACTTAGCGTAATATTAGAATTGTTTAGTGTAACAGTGTAATCTTAAAATTTTAATAAAATAAATCTCGAACCTTAATAGCAAGGCCGGATCTAAAATGAGACATATAAGAGAGTCATTTTAAGTCTGGTGTCTTGTTGAGGCCTAATTTTCTTTTTCTAAGAGTATTTTGATGAAATTATTGATTGCATAAATGTAACTCTTAAATGAAAAATAATACTAGCGTAATTGGCAAATTGCATTCCTTCTGCTACAAAAGAGAAAAATAATAAAATCTTGTGAAAATGAAACTTAAATGGCAAACCATTTCGTTTCACTTTCCGAATTGTTGAAGAATTAAGTAATATTTGGTTTTTTTTTTTTTTATACCAAGTAATATTTGGTTTTGTGTGAGAAAATATCTAAATAGGAGTGAAGACGCAATTCGATATGACTTGACTTGGAGACGCAACCTCAGTCAATATTCAAAAGGGGGAAAATGATGTCGCCAATGCAATCCAATGCAAAAGTGCACGAAATTGCATGTGGGATGTGGCAATCCACTTTGCACGTTCTTCTTCCCACTCGGTCCAACATTTTTTTCTCGTCCTCCCAACTAATTAAATTATTAACAAGAGCATAAGCTTCCAAGCATAATGACATTAGCTACAATTTGATACTAGTCTCTGTCGTCTTTTCATTCTTTCTTAGTTCATTGTCTTAAAAAAATTTCCATTAGGAACGTAGTTTTCGAAAATGACATTATAATACTAGACTTCAAACACATTCTATAGATGTGGATAATTACATGTGAAGTTATTCCACATAATGTGAAAAAAATTTCTGCACATATTTTGTTTTTGATTTTTTTTGTTAAATTTCTTTTATTTGTGAATTGACCATTTTGTCTTTCTTAAATATTTCAGTTCAAATATTTTTTAATAGTTGAGGGATATTTTAGTAAAATTTTTCTGTTTTGGCTGATAAACTCTTTTTTTTTAAATAATAATATAAATTAGATTATTAATCGATTAAAAATCGATCTTTCACTCGTTTCATCTTCATTGACGAAAATTGTTCTATGCACTGGCGCTTAGCGACTCAATACCTAATAAGTCTCTGTCCTTTCACTATTAACTCTCAACCTACATACTTGTTAGTTGAGTTGTACCTATCGATGATTCTAGGAATATAGTGATCAATCGATGAAGACTAAGTCCATAACCCTTAAACTATATATTTAAAATTTTATAAAATGATGCGAGATAAATGTTTTACTCGAATTATTTTATATACGAATAGAGACACTGTTAAGAGATCAACCGAAGACTTACCCACCTAAGAGATCAAGTTACCTAACGAATTACTAATGCAAAAATTAAAATTGCAATCAAAACAAGTAAAAAATCAGTTTGCGAACGGCGAACCTCTTCATCTTATTTACTCATAAGACAACTGAAATTAAATTTTCTTCTCTGACTTTATCAATGTATCAAATGTATCGATTGCCGACCTTACGATTAGAGGTCGACCAAAGACCGAGACCAAAGAATACTACATGGGTGATCATGGATATGCATCATTGTATTGGTACGTACGGGTCACGGGTGAGTGGGTAACTTGGAAAACCCAAGCTGTCATAGAGGTGGATGCAGTTGGAGAGAAACCCACTATTCCACTACAGCAATAGCACTGTTCCATTATGTTATGCTATGTTATGTCACACCACCCACCAGTGTGTGAGTGAGGAAAGAGTCTGGTCTTCCTTCTTGGGTTAATTATTAGTCAAATCCCTACTTCCCAAGTTCTCACTTTGAGATTCTCTTTTTTGTAATTTTAATTAATTAATTTAATTAGTTAATGAAAAATTCTTCTATACATTATGCACTATATGAATTAACATATCTAACAGATCTCAGCCGTTGATATTTTAATTTTTTTTTAATAACAAAAAAATATACTTAATATTATTTAACCGTGTTTATTTATTATATTTTTTTGTGAAAATTAAACGTCTATTTCTATTGATGTAAGTGCAAGTCGATACAGTTAATACTCTCTCTTAATTAGTCTATATTATTTTTTGAGAATAAAGGGCTTATACGACTACCCTCAAGCCTTGATTAATGAAACTGAATACAAATGGGGGACGCTGAGCCTAAATCCCTGATTACAATAAGCATCTAGAGAACGTCCCGAAATAATATTAGGAGTCTCTACAAAATACATGTATTATAACAAGCACCAATTAGCAAAGAGTGCACTACTGGCTACTCCATTTGCTTTGACATAGCGGTGACATACCGGAAAGATAAATCGATTATAACGAAGCATAATTACTAAAATCTCAGCTTTCCCACTATGTTGCCGCTGGAAAATAATTCCGACGACACTTAGTTTCATTCTGCCACTAGCGAGGCGACGATCAATCTATATTATTTTTAAGAGAAGAGGGTATGTTTAGCCAAAATTTAAAATTTTAACATAAATGACCCTAGAAAATTAATAAACTTTGAGAATTAATTAAATCAGAAGGGTAATTAAGACATTTATAAAATATATTTTTATTAAAAAAATAAATAATAAAAGTATCCACAACCCACTTTTCTCTGCAATAACAAACTCTTTATTTATTTATTTATTTATTTTAAAAAATAATAATAACTTACAGAGAAATGGCTGAAATGCTAGTTTAATTAATTAGATGCAAGGAGAGATAAAGTGTTTGAGACGCACGGTTCTAATTGCGTCATCAGAGACCGAGACCGAGAATTAAAAAGAAACAAACAAAAGTGGTCAAACCGGTAACCGGAAAGGCCAATATTGCCCGATCCAGGAGTTTAAAAATTAAAAATGTTACGAATCTTAGACCCAAAAATCGGAATGGTCAAACTTCCGAGCTGGACTTGTGGGGACCTCTCTTTGTGAAAGCCACGCTCTAGGTGGGTCCTCCCCCACGGACTTCCCAGTCTTCCCCGTCTTTAAACAGTTAAACTAGCACCACTTTACTCTTTTGCCCCTCACAAATCACCATCTCAAATCTAAATCAAGCGGTTACCTTATTAAATCATGGGTCACAGTATCTTAGGGCCTATCGCGTTAGTTTGTCGAATTGGGCCTCATGTTGTGTTTCATTAGTTTACTAAGTAGGACACGTGTGTAATAAGTGAAAATTACATAACTGTATTATTCTGATATTTCATTAAATAGTTTGTTAAAAAAATTTAGTAGAATATTTTTTAATGATTTAATTAAATTTTTAATTTTATTATATTAATTTATATTTATCTATACTATTATTAAGAGAAGAGACTTTGAGAATATCTTGGGGAAGGTTTCTATCTGTATCTGGAGAGCATGTCATAACGTGCTACCAACAAGAGAGAGTTTAAGTAAGAAGGGCTATACTGGTGATATGGGTTGTCTGCTTTGCTCACACCAGGTAGAGAGTGTTGGACATGTGCTATGTGGTTGTCATACTGCGCAGGAAATCCTTGCAGCTCCTCCTTTCTCTATTTAGATTCCCTCCTTTTATTTTCAAGGAATGGTTACTGGAACAGGCATCCAGTCTCTCATCTGAAATTTTTTCTAAGCTGCTAATGATCCTTTGGGGGCTTTGGAAGAATAGAAATGATAAATTGTGGAATGATAATGTTAAACAAGCACCAGTAATTGTTGCTTGTACAATTGTACTATGGCTTGGTATGAAGAGTTTCTTCAAGCTAATAGAAGCATGACACTGGTAACCTGCAAGAAGACAAAAGCTAATGCATCCTGGTCCCCTTCCATGGTTGGTATGTTGTGTTTGAATGTTGATGGTGCTTATGTTTTTTCATTACATCATGGAGGCATTGAAGGTGTTCTGCGTAATGAGAAAGGTGAGTTTATTGCTGGTTTTGCTTATAGGGTGCCTAATGTGTCTTCTGCTTATCATACTGAGTTGCTTGCTATTAAATCTGGGTTAGAGATCATCCAGGCACTTGGTATAACAAATGTTGCTTTAATGAGTGATTGTTTAGAGGCTGTGACAGCAGACGACCAAGATTTTTCTCCTTTGGGAATTATTGTTGAAGAAATTAGAGGTTTGTTGGGTGAATTGCATTCTATAGGTGTTCATCATACTTATAGAATTGCTAACCATGTTGCTCATAGATTAGCAGGTTTTGGTTTTGATTCTGACATTCATATGGATTGGTTTTTTCAAGCTCCAGAGTCTGTTATGGATGCCCTACAGTACGATTGTAATCGTATAAATCATTAATACAATTTCATCTTTACTTCAAAAAAAAAAAAAAGGTTTTGTTAGCCAAAATTAAAAATTTTGACAAATTTAACCCTGAAAGATTAAAAAACTTTGAAAATAAATTAAATCACAAGGGTAAATATGACAATTATAAAATGAATTTTCATTTCAAAAATTAAAAAGAAATTATCCCATAACCCCACTTTTCTCTCCCACTATTTTCTCTATGCAATAACTGTTTTATTTCATTTATTTTTTTAATTTTCTTTAAAATACACATGCTCCTGCATCTTCATTTTTGTTTAATAAGATGTGTAAAACACGGAAAATAATTTAAAAATTGTGTTTAGTAAATATATAATACTTTTAGCTTCGAAGTATGAAAAATTTAACGGATTCCTTTCAAAAATACAAAAACATATTTTTGAGAAAAAACGTTTACTCATGTATTATGCAGAAAATTACTAACAAATGTTCTGACCAAGTGAAAGAGACATATCACGGAATATTTACTCAATTTAATTGAAGTTCGAACTGATTTAATTAAGAATTAATCTCCATCCTCATATCCTCTTATACAAAATATATTTTCATTTTGGATCATCATGTATATCTGATTCGATAATTTTTACAAAAATAATTTCATCCAATGAAGAATTTATTGAAAGTAAGCATTACAGTTTGTATGAAATGTTTCTTTTGTGCTTTTGCAGCACTGGTTAGCAAGTTAGTTCATTGCACATTTACATGCTCAACAAACATGAACTGAGAATTAATTCCAGAGATTTCTCTAACCACTTCACCAAGTGCACCATCATCTTTGAGTATCGCGGTATGAGTCACCCCAGGAACTCTAATCGTTTTCAGAGTTTGATTTTCCGCATTGGACCACAGTGATTCATGTCCTAACAAGCTCAACATGTTCACAGTTCCATCTCCATCCCCGTAAACAATCTCCGGTTGCTCATCAAAGCCTCTTTTGTCATAGAACAAAGTCTCTGCTGTCCTCACACCGGTCCCAATAACACAAGTAAGAGGCACCCCAGGAGCTTCAAGCTGATCCATCAAGACCAAAATGCGCGTTTTGAAGGGATGAATTCCTTCGGGAAATCCAATGTCATTGAGGAATTGGGGAATGTTTTGAGCTGAATATGTAGCATCTGGGGTGATCACTATTGGTTTTTTGCTCCTGAATAATCTAGGATTAGGCATTAGCCATAAGTTGCTTTCTGAGCTCCTCTGCTCTTCTCTTACGAGCAATGGATTCACCAGTGGCACTCCTAGTGTGTTCCCTGAAGCAAAGGTGAGCATTTCGTCCACAGTCCCACCCCACGGTGCTGAGAGTGCAACAAAGTGTTTGATGAACTTTTGGCGCCATGAGGGCTTGTTTCGATTCAGAAGTTGGAGAGCAAAGAGGCCTCCTAAGCTGTGCGAGACAAGTATCACCGGCTTTCCTCCATTAGAATTGCTGGCCTTTTCGACCAAGTCTTTTAGGTCTTTCAGGAACTTAGAACCAACATGGGATGGGTGGTCTTTAGGTGCTAAACCATATCGAAAATCGTATGGAGCTCCGAACATGGTTTTGCCATCGACATAGCCAATATTCTCCAATGATTCCACTAGGGGTGCCATGTATGTTGTGATCTTCCTATATATGTAGGTACCATTAGTAAGGAACGAAGTCATGCATAGTAAGGCCTAATATCAGATTACTCTCAATTTTAATCATACATTCAAATAAAATTCTAAACCAGCAATTAATCTAACTCAATTTACAATCCGACAACATAACATATAAATTATCTTATCAAAATCAATCGAGTCACGATTACGTATGAAAACTTACCTGAGATTGGGGTCAAGGAACAGAAGGGACTGAATGGACCCGAAGTGGGGGACTCTGGTTTCAACCCCAGGGGCATTGTGGTAATCATCTTTATCCTGGTCGTAATAGAGCGTCATCCTCTGAGCAAAGCAAGTAGTGAACGGAGCTAACAGAACAGTCGGGTCGAACCACAGCCTGAACCAACCCTCCTTGTCCCTCTCAATCGGGTACCAACGGTTGCATACCAAACTACTGGGCTTGTAATCGGGGGTTAGTCTCGCTTCCAACTGATTCCCGCCATTTCCAGGTATTAGGATCACAGGGTGGAGGTTGCTAACTGCTTGGCACGTGTACATCATCACAGCCATCGAAACCAGTAATCCTAGCTGCTTCTTCATTTGCTTCTGCTCTTCGTCTTTGACAGTGTTCTGGGCTTGTCTTTGTGAACTATTTTGGCCGCGTTACTTCCCATCTTCTTCTTCTTCTTCAATCGGATTATACAGTAGGCAGAGACCTGCGGACTAGAAAGTAGTGGTGCAGAACGAGATACGTATTCTACTAATGGATAATAATAATTTTATCACAAACTGTGACAGTTCACATGGCCCAACACTGCAGATATTGGGCCTTCAGGTCTAGTCTTCACATATAAATTAGTCTTTGGGCCTTTCTATTTTCTCAACTCTTTTGGCAGTTGGCATTTTTATAAGCATTTTTATTTTTAATTCTTGAAAAATTAGCTGGTAGTATTAGTATTAGTGAATTGGTCCGCACATAATATTTACACTTACGGAATATAAAGCAATAATAGAGTGAATCAAATCCTCGTATTAAAATGGAACTGCATGTTATCGACTCTTCGTTATGCCAATTGGGCCACCTCCTTAATAGAATATTGAACTTCTGGGTTAAGTGAGTGAAAAAAAAAAGTTAAATGACTTGGGAACCAAGCCCAATTGTTATGAAGCTCAAACTTAGGTGCCCATTCTTGTTAGAGCATCTCCAATATAGATGTTAAAATTTTTGGTGTAAATTTGAATTTAACAGATGACATGTGTCTTTTGCTATACTCGCACTCTAACCCATAGGTCAAAATATATTTATTTTTTATTATTATTACAAAATATTTTATTTAAAACAAAACCGCCTTTGTTCTCTCTATTTTCTTCTCCTTCTTATGTTTCTCTTCATCTTTTGCTACTTTTTCAGATGCCCATATCAACATATTAGAATATGTCTAAGCAACCGTATCAACATAACTCAACCACAAGTAACCCAGATTCCAACATTGCAAACACATTGCGATCTCAATATTGTGATCGACCATCGCAACACTATTATGGTCTGATTGGTCTGGACTTTGATTTGATCGGATTTGCTTCAATACAATTCGTCAATTTTTCTTTCTGACTCCAGCTCTCTAACTCTCGTCCTCGTTTTTTCTCCAAAGTTGAATGAAAATTTAATTTTAGGTTTGACATGAATGATTCATGAAGGTTCGGTTAGGAAAGTTTGGATATTGTAGGAAGAAATAGAGAGACGAGACAAACTGAAGGTCTCCCGTGAATGGCTCTAGTTTAGGTAGGATGAAAATGAGAAGAAAAGAAAAGAGGGAGAATGAGAGAAACAATTACGCGCCCGAAAAACTCTCTCTCTAAACTGACCGTTCTACCATCACTGACTTGCTGGCCGCTTGGCCAATTACGGCGACCTGGTGGCGAATCCTGTCTTTACCTTCACCGCCCTTCCACTGGGGAGTGGCGGTGATGACTCGAATTTACAATCTCAGCGAAAAAGAACTCAACTTGGCGATGAACTCTGTGCAGATTTGCAGGCAATTCGAATGGAGGATTCTACTCCGATTACCACAGACCCTCATGCTCCAGTTTCAGGAGTGAGTTATGCGAACAAATTGAAAAGCCCGATAAGTCAATTTCATAAGGTTATGACAGAGAATTTTGTTCTGGAGGATGATGATTGTCAATACTCAATGGGTGAACGTGGGCCAAATGTTTCTTTCTCAAGGAAGGTTCATGATAAACTAGATTATAATTGGAGATGTGCAGTTATTGTGAAATTAATGGGAAAACCAACTCTACTAACCCTTTCAAGTTTATGCTAGATGGGTTAAGGAGGAAATGGAAACTGAGAGGGGGGGTGGCAGTTAATTGATATCCCTAATGATTATTTCATAGTGAAATTCAATCTCGAGGAAGATATGAACCATGTTTTGTGTGGGGGTCCTTGGATTTTGGCTGGGCAAACACTAGTGATTCAAAGATGGAGACCAGATTTCAACCCTCTCACAGATACAATTAACCGCATGGCACTTTGGGTGAGAATCTTGGGATTACGAGTGAAGTACTTCAAAGAGTATACAATTGCTAAGATTGGCAAAATTCTGGGAAATGTTGTAAAGGTGGATCAGCTGACTTTAGCCCAGGCTAGGGGTAAGTTTGCTAGAGTTTGTGTCGAGGTAGACCTGAATAAACCCTTGAGACCCTTTGTTGAAGTTGAATCTGAGGCCTTTGGAGTGGTCTATGAGGGTGTCTCCATGATTTGCTTTGGTTGTGGCCGCTATGGTCATGTCAAGGATAAATGTCCTTCTGTTATCCCTTTGCAAAAGATTGAGACACAAAATCCAAATCTAAAACCTACTGATGGAAGGGAAGTTCACAATGGTGGTGACGATTTCGTTCCTAATGCCGATACCGAAATGGTAAGTGACATGAAGAAGAACGTTAACGACTCTGATGATATTGTCAATGGAGAATGTAGTGCCGTTAAGTCTGATGATATGGGACCTTGGATGTTAATGACATATAAAAGTAGAAAAAAGAATGGTCCTGCTACTGTGAAGAAAAACCAAAACTCAGGTTCAAGATTCAGTGTGCTTCAAGATGATCCTGATGCGGTGGATAATGAAACTAATGGTGACAGGCAAAGTAATGTACATGCTCAGACTTCAACCATTGTCAAACTATGGCAAAATTTCCAGGATAAAGCTGCCAAATTAAATTGTCCAAAAGCCACAACGAGTGCTGATGTTGTGAACGAACAGATAAGTGGAAAGGAGAAAGTAACTCAGGGAGCGGCTAATCAAATTTATAATGTTGGAGCTTATAGGAAACCGATTCGATAAGTCGCTAATAGGAGTAAGAAGAATTTAGATTCTGGTGCTTGTATCTCAAAAGCCGCTGTCTATTACCAGAGAAAAAAAAGAAGCGACACAAAGCAGACTTGTGAGAATAATAATTTCAAGATTAATATGCATGATCTGCCTCCGTTATCAAGTGTTTGTAATGTTGGATTCTCTGCTTCAACCAGTACACAAGCAACTTTTGGTCACTGCCCACCTGAGGAGGATAAGCTGAAACTTTCAGCATGTAATGTTTCATCCTCCCATCCTGATAAGGTTAGTGACTGTGTTGATCAAATTATAATGCAAAATGCTGCAATATGTAATGAAGAGACAACTACTGTTGTCAACTCCTCTCCTAGTGGGGAGGAGGTCACTATGACATGTTAGGGTTACCTTCCCCCTCCACTGTGTTTATAATGTTTAAAATCATTTCTTGGAATGTGCGTGGTGCTGGATGGAAGAAGTTCAAGTCAGCTATTGCTGACCTTATCCAAATGCAAAAGATAGATATTCTTATAATCTGTGAACCTAGAGTACAATTCTCTAAGGTTCAAAATTTCTTAAGAAAACTTGGGTTTCCTGATGCTGAAGTTGTAGAGGCAGCTGGGTTCTCTGGAGGTATTTGGATTCTTTATGACAGAAACAAGATTGATATTGAATTTGTAGATAGCAATATGCAATCTCTGTCAGTTAAGGTAACTGGGTTGAGCCACCAAAATTGGTTGCTCACTGCTGTTTATGCTAACCCCTGCTTTACGGTCAGACAAAATTTATGGAGATATCTTAGTCACATTAACAGTAACTTGCAATTACCGTGGCTAGTCATTGGTGATTTCAATGAACTGCTGAGTTGTGACGATAAAAATGGGGGCGCTTTAGTGGGAAGATTTGGAGGACTAAGAAGCTGGGTTCATGATGCTGCAATGATTGATATGGGATACATGGGTACTGCCTATACTTGGACTAACAAAAGAGTTAAAGAGAGATTAGATAGGGGATTTTGTAATGGAGATTGGAGAATGTTATTTCCTGATGCTTTGATACACCACCTTCCCAGGCTGAAATCGGACCACTGCCCAATTCTTGTTCAATCTCATTCTAACAGTGATGCTCATGGGGTAAATAAGCCATTTCGATTTCATGCTATGTGGTTTAACCATGCTAATTATGCTGATTTCGTGCAGAATTTTTGGGAGTCTAACGATGAGAACATCATTGAGAAAATTCAATCTCTTGGGGTCGCTCTACAAGATTGGAATGACAATGTCTTTGGGAACATCTTTAGAAGAAAGAGGAGATTACTTGCTAGACTTAGCGGAGTTCAGAAGGCTCTGGACACCAGAAGCAACCCATACCTTTTCAAGTTGGAAGAGGAGCTAATAAAGGACTATGAGCTGTTAAGGGACCAAGAAGCTATGTATTGGCAACAGAAAGCAAGAGTTAAATGGCTGAAGGAGGGTGATAAAAACTCTAAATTTTTTCATCTTACTACTCTGTTAAGACGAAGAAGAAACAAGATTGAAGGATTACTAGATGAGCAAGGCAACTTATGTTCTGAAGCTGTGACGATGAGAACTATTGCCACGAAGTTCTTTGAAGCTCTCTTTACTCTTCAAGAGCCTAAGGATTCCAGGTTTGTCATTCCTTACCTATTTCCTCAACTTTCTAATAGGGACATTTCTTGGATGCAGAGAGATATTTCAAATGTTGAAATTAAAGCTGCTATGTTTAGTATCGGTAGCCTTAAAGCCCCAGGAGGTGATGGCTACCCATCGATTTTTTACCAGAAGCATTGGGATTTATGTGAAAATGAAGTTTGTCATTTTATTCAGTCAATCTTTGCTTCAAGAGTGATTCCCCCTGGTCTGAACCATACCTTAATTACTCTTGTCCCTAAAGTAGCTAGTCCTAGAGAAATGTCTCTGTTTAGACCAATAAGTTTATGCAACACTTTATATAAGGTTGTTTCAAAAATTTTGGTGTCTAGAATCAGACCTATGTTACAAAAGCTTGTAAGTCCTAACCAGGTTAGCTTTGTTCCTGGAAGACATATTGCTGACAATATTGTCATAGCTCAAGAAGTGTTACATAAGTTCAAAAACTCTAAGGGCAGGAAATGTTTTTTTCAGCTGGAAAATTGACCTATCCAAGGCCTATGATAGATTAAATTGGAGTTTCATTGAACATGTCCTTCATGAGGCTCAGTTCCCCTATCATTTGGTGAAACTTATCATGGAATGTGTTACTTCCACCAGCTTCCAAGTGTGTGTTAATGGAGAACTTTCGACTACTTTTAAGGCTGGAAGAGGTATAAGGCAGGGTGATCCTCTCTCCCCTTACTTATTTGTTCTTTGTATGGAAAAGCTTTCACACCTCATTAATAGTGCTATTGAAATTGGGGAATGGAAGCCAGTCAAAGCTTCTGGATCTGGTCCCCACATTTCACATCTCTTTTTTGCAGATGACCTCATACTCTTTGCTGAAGCCACTGATCATCAAGCAAGGATTTTGAAGCAATGCTTGGAAGTGTTTTGTAATTTATCTGGACAAACAATAAATTTTGATAAGTCCCTGATTTTCTACTCCCCTAATGTGAGTAATGCTTTAGCTGCAGATATTAGCAGGTTATGTGGATCAACTCTTACAAAAGACATGGGAAAGTATCTTGGTATGCCTCTTGTTCATGCAAGGATTACTAAACACACATATGCAGGTATTGTCGATAAAGTCCAAGGTAGACTAGCTGGCTGGAAATGCAAAACCCTTAGTCTTGCTGGAAGGTTAACTTTGATCCAAGCTGTCACTTCCTCTATACCTATTTATGCAATGCAAACTACAAAATTGCCTATCTCTATTTGTTCTTCATTGGACAAATTAAATAGGGATTTTCTGTGGGGTGACTGCAATGGGAAGAAAAAGATCCATCTTGCCCGATGGGATATGATCTGCAAACCAAAGGATCTTGGTGGTGTTGGCATTAAATCTTCTATCCATATGAATCAGGCAATGCTTGCCAGGGCAAGTTGGAGGATGATTCAAGGTGAAAGTGGCTTGTGGAGTACGGTGCTGCAGCAAAAATACTTGAAACATGGAACTCTTTTGGAAGAAAATTATAAGAGACCTTCTCGTTGCTCTAGTACTTGGAAAAGTCTTCTCTTTGGAGCTGAATTATTGAAAAAAAGGAATAATTTGGAGAATTGGGCAGGGCACTTCCATTAAGTTTTGGACTGATAGATGGTTACAAAATGGCCCCCTACTCAACTGTGCAAGAATCACTGAGAATATTGATCTCAACATTTCTGTCAAGGATTGTTGGTCTAATGGAGGGTGGAATGTCAGTTTTCTGGAGCAACACTTTGATGAGAATACTATTAGCAGAATTTTAAGCATGCCTGTGGGACTTGTAGGTGGTGGAGAGGATAAAATTATCTGGAGTGGAACTTCTAATGGCCGTTTCTCAGTGAAATCTGCATACTTATCCTTATTTGCTGATGAGAACTATGAATTTGCTTGGAAATTCCTATGGAGAATGTGTCTGCCTCCAAAATTAAAAATATTTTTGTGGCTGATTATTCAAGGTAAACTCCTCACTAATGCTGAAAGGATGAAGAGAAGGCTCACAAGTGATAATTCTTGTCCTATATGTCATACTCATTATGAATCCTTATTGCACTTGCTAAGAGATTGCCCTAGAGTAAACAAAATTTGGCAGGAGATCAACTGTTTTGACAGTATTAGAAGAGCTATGCAAATTGATTGGGCAGGATGGCTAGCTGCTAATGGTTATTGCACAATGAAGTGTTACGGCAGAATGAATTGGAATGTCCTATTTACCTTCACTTGTTGGTATATTTGGAAATGGAGGAATAAAAATATTTTTGAAGAAGGATTTCAATTCCCTATTAACCCAGTTAAGGTCATTATGGATAGTGCCACCGAATGGTATCTTGCTCAGGAAAAGAAGAATACAAGGACCGACCAGACTACTGTGGCTTTGAAGTGGCTTAAACCTGGTAATGGGTGGGTCAAATTGAATGTCGATGGTGCTAGAGCTAAGTTAAATGGAAAAATAGGAGCTGGAGGGGTTCTTAGAGATCAGCATGGTAACTGGATACATGGATTTGCTGCTCATATTGGGCAAGGTCAGGTTTTGGAAGCCGAGACATGGGGCATGTTACTGGGTTTACAAATGGCTGCTAATCTTGGGGTGGACAAAGTGGTCGTAGAATGTAATTCTGAAGTGTTGGTTAGTCTGATGAATAATGGAGTTGATGATCTGCATCCTTTAAAGACAGTTATCAACTTTTGTCTACACCTACAAAGTAGCTTCTCCGAGTGTGTGATAAGCCACGTGTTTCGAGAAGTTAATACGGTTGCGGATGGCCTTTCAAGATGCAATCTATCTGCTGAGATTGGTGCTATCTACTTTGAGCAACCTCCTCCACAGGTTACTAACCTTGTGTTAGATGACTTGTGTGAAGTCCTTAGATATAGGAAAGTTGCAACAACCATTGGCTGATTGTGTTTTATTGTTTCTTGTTTTTCCTTTGGGCCCTTTGGGTCCCATCTATCCAAAAAAAAAAAAAAAAAAGAAGAAAATGACATATGGCTGTCAAATTTGACAGATAAAACCAAAAACTGTCATCCACGGTACGTAAATTTGAAGAATGAGTTGGAGAGATTGAGAACTGTCATTTATATCTGTTGGACCTCTACGGTAGATTTTCACACTATTATTGGAGATGCTCTCACACCTTACAATCATGTTTTTTTCGATGGATGTTGAATGTGATTGGTGCGCAGTTATTTCTGAAGCATGCTTACAATTGGCGCACACCAAATTAAAACAATACCATGGCCGACCTCTTTGAATATGACCCTTATCTATATCTAGAGTTTCATGCATATCTTCTACATCTCCAAAATCCAAAGCTTAGTCAGATTCTATCCTTTTTTGCCCCTTGAAATTTTTCTTTTTGATCAATGTGTGTCAATCTTAGTAAACTCTAAACGTACTCTTTTCATGTTTAAGCAACAGATCGTCAATGAAAAACTTATCATTACGATCTTAAATTTTATCATTTGTGATCGATCAAAATTTAACTCGATGAAATATTTGGACGAATGAATATATTTTGTTAACATAATACAAGAATTTCTAATGTACTATTACTGAAATCAGTCAAAGCCACTGTTAAGAACACTAACTCGATCGTGGTTAATACAGTTGCAGAAATTGACTGATAAGTTGTTTTCATTAAAATTGATCCTTCTTTTTGTCTTATTAGACATATGCTTCTCATGGAGACAAGAAATAGGGCAGTAGTAGTAGTTGGTTTGAAATCCTGACCGTTCAAGCCACCAGATGACTCATCAAATGGATGATATCGACCGCCTGAACAAAAATAATTTCAAGTTAGATGTTGAAATTGAATACTTGTGCACCCTTATTATTAGTCCAGCTTAAACTTTGGTTTCAATCTTGGCCTACTTAATTAATAGATTTAATTAAGCTTAATTCTAGCACACCAGGTCACCTCTGTGTTGTTCTTATCTCTGTTGGCCTTTGTCTAATCCTGTGGGTTTTGAAAAGTCTAAAGCCACTCCCTAGTTGTTCATACTTCACTCAACCACGTTGTCTCTTGGTCACCCTATTCAAAACCATGTGTCATAAACATTTGAATTATATATAAAAAATTTATCCTTAAGTTATAGTCGCATTAGTTTATACTCAAATGTTCCAAAATTCATGATTTTCATGAGCTATATTATATCTATCAATCAGTTTCATTTCTATGCTACGTACTAAATTGATTAATTTAGGCTTATTATATTTACAAAAAAAATTAGTGAATGACGTTAAACATTGTATACAAAATTAGTAAACGATTGCATGTGATTATATTTTGTCGCATTGAAATTTTTTTTTATCATGTATACGTGTTAGTTATCTTTTTTCTTCATACGTTTTATTTTTAATAACAATTAAGATTTGTTATGCAAAAATATATAGTAACAATTCGGTGACTTGATTGAACGAACAAGCTAGTTATTAGTTTATCCTACACCCTAAAATAAATTATAAGACTATAAGAGTATTGTTTTCTCTTGTATGACCTTAAACTTGTTTCAACATGTATCACAATGCAAACGGGAAGGTTGCAGTTGGATAAGATAATCATAAATTATTGAGAATTTTTGAAACGATTGAATTTACAAATTTCATTGTTTGGTTCATTGGTTGTATGCCTCTTTTTTTTTAATGATATTGGTTGTACTTTCTTTTTGAGAATGAATGATATTGGTTGCACAACTTGTATCTATTTAAAATTTTGAATGTGTTATAAATTAAGCAAGTTTAAAACAAATTAAAATATTAAAAAAAATAAAACATTTATTTTCGAACTAATAAAGAAATAAAAAGAGACTAACTAAAGTGAGAAATTTGGGAAATTAATTCTTTTGTTTTTTTCTCACTGAAAAAATTCATAATTTTCAAATTAAGAATGTCAAATGAGATAATTCATGTAAGTTATAAATTTAATATTGATGTTGTAATTATGAATAGCGACCTAGCGCTCTGCTAGGGTTTGTGGAGCGGCTTATCTTTACGTTCGTCGCGTCCTACACCTTCTCCATTCATGGAGCTTTCTTCAGGCTTCAGCCTCGTCTTGTTTGTCTTCGTTGTGGTCGTGGGCACAGTGTGTGTTGAGGGGAATCTTGGTCCTGGTGTTGATTTATCGGAGAGCCAAGAGAGTGTTGGGTCGGCAGTGAAGGGTGGTAGAGGCTGTCAGGTGGAGTGGGATCCGAGCAGTATGGGATCCGGATTGTTGCAGTGGTCTGCGTCAGGCTTGGTGGCTGCGAGAGCGGGGATCCGTGGTTGTCAGTTCGCTGCTTTGGCGGCCGAGGATGATGAGATCAGAGGCGAATCTAGTCCTTCGTTGGTGGCGGAGGTCATTGATGGCGGACTGAGATTAGGTTTTGACGATGGTGGTAGAGTCCGACTTGATGGTGGTGGAAGGTGGGATCCGGGAGGGTCGGATCTCTTGCCTTTCTTTCATGGTCGTCTCAAAGGGCCGACTAATCTCGGCGAGGATGGTGGTATTTCGAGTGTGCTGTCGTCATCCAGAGGGGGTTTTCTTCGGCCAGATATCCTGACGATGCTACTACCGAATTGTGGGTTCGCGGCTTATGATGTCGACTTTTTCTTCACAATTGATGACCTTCGTCGAGGGAGTGGTACAGACAATGTTGCAGGCGACAGGCCACCGGGTAGTTTGGTGGACGAATGGTATGTCGGCGGCGGAAGGTTTGAACGCCTTTGGACTCTAGGTGATACTTGGTGCTGGGTTTGGTGGACGGGTCTGGGCTGGATCCGGATTTGGGATCCGGGTGGGTCTTGGATCCGACCCAGAAGTGTGCTACAAATTTTTTATTGGGCTCCCTTCCGATTATTGCATTGGTTTTGGGATTCTGCTGTTTATTTGTATTGGGTTGGGGACCCGGGATTATGGTATTTGTTCGAAAGGGATCGTATGCCAACACGGCCATGTTCTGACACCCTTGGCCGGCTTCGATCTTTTGATGGAAGATTGCCTTATGTTCTTCTTCAAATTGACTTTTGTCATTTTGTGAGTTGGATATGCATGGGTAGTCATACCATCGACTACAAAATTCACTACACGGCAGCAATCCGTAGTGGTAAAACAGCGCACGCGCTATTGCTATATTACTATTTTCTTGTTCTTTTGGTGCATTTGTTGCATCTTTTTTCTTATTTAGAAAGCTTGTACTCTGAGATATTTCTCGATTATCAATAAAGTCTGACCTCCTTCAACTCAAAAAAAAAAAAAATGTAAGTTATAAACTTTTTATTTTGATTTAAATTCTAATTTTTGTTTTTATCCAAATATACTAATACACCGTAAGTTCTGGGGTGCATTGGTAAACTTTTCTTTGATTGGTAAACGCTTTGCTAGGGTTATTCGTCAATTTTTGATCTACGATAATTCCCAAACCTGATAGCTGTTGCCATTGCCAGCCTTGCGGCTGTTTCTCCGCTCCTTGTTTTCGATGTTGATCTGGTGGTGGTTGATCGGATTATGGCGCCAATTTGGGTGTCGTTTGGTAACGAGTTGGTGTTAGACCGATTAGGTTTTGCCGGTGTATTGGTGCAATGCACTAAGGGTTGTCGACTGTGTCTGCATTTGTTCAAGGATGAGGGTGGCCAGGTTGGTATGGGTTTTTCTGTCAACGGTGGGCGAGTTGATTATGGCGGCGGTAACTTTTCTCTTGTGGAGGAGGAGCCGATCTTCTGGGCTCGAGTTCTTGAGGTCGTGCCTGGCTTGTTAACTGTTGATGGCAAGAGAGGATTGGGTGTTGCGGATGGGAAGGCTGCAGATGCTTGCGTTGGTAGATTTGGCGGCTGGTCTTCAGGTAGCAATGCTGGCGGTGCTGGATCTCTGGTTGATGATCTTCTTCCCGAGCAAGACTGGTTGCAGTGGCTGGGAGTGTCCAACTGGGCCTGCTGGGCTTTCATGGTGGATGTGGGCCTCAGTACCTGGATTGGGTTTTGGGCCCAAAAGGCAATTAGAAGCAAGAATAGGCCTAAGCGTGCTAAAGACGAGCTACATACAGATGGTGGAACTGTTGGGGATGCTGGTGCATCATCCTCAACTAGTAATGTTTAAATATTTCTTGGGTTGCAAGATCTAGTTACTCGGTTGTTACATTTATTTATTTTGCTTCTGAGTTTCAAGGTTTTGTTAGAATAAATGTGCTTAATTGTCCTTAAAATGTGGGTGTACCTGAAAGTGGGAGATTATGTTTTTTCTTAGAATATGTCCTTTGTATGTCCTAAAAGGTTATGTTTTTTCTTAGAATATGTCATTTGTATGTCCTAAAAGACGGCTCTTTCTGTCGGCTCCCTCTAGGGTGTGTAGTTTCTAGTACTGCTTGCTGAATTATAAATTTGACTGAATCGAAGCTTAAAAAAAAAAAAAAAAAAAAAAAAACTTTTCTTTGACCGAAACAGATAGAAAATTAAAAACGCCACCCTATATATTGCCTCACGCCTTCTCGCCCCTCTCATCAAAAAACACACCCACCTTCCTTTTCCCCACACGAAGAAAACAAGACAAAGATGAGAAGCACCAAGGCTCAGAACCAGAACCGGTTCCTGAGAATCATCACAGTCCCCATCAGAGCCTTGGGCAAGGCCAAGGACTTTTACGTCAAAAGCATGACGGACGTCGGCGACAGATTCAGCTACGGCGGGAGCACCATGGCCGGCCCCGGCGGCCAATTCTCCTCGGGTTTACCCAAAAGCTTCAGCACGAGATCGTCATCGTCGAGGTCCAACCAGGGCAACGATGACTTTTCCGAGCTGGTGAGGGCTGCCTCGGCCAGGAGCTACGGAACTCGTATCGACGTGGACAAGATACTTCAAGACCAGCTGAAGAGGTCGGCGACGACGACGACGATGGGGTCGAGCCAAGTGTTGCCCAAGTGTGGCAGCGTGGCCATGGGACGAATTGACGAGGATGCCGCTTGTGATTTCGAGGAGGAAGGTGACGTGAAGAAGGACTTGTATCCCAGAAGCAGAAGCTATGCTGTCGGAAAGAGAAGCGTTGCGTTTGTTTAGATCGTTATCAAAACTCTGTTAGTCTCTGCAAGTGTTGATTAGTTCAGTTTGGTCCTCGATCTGTGATTGAAAATTTGAAAGTGTTTGTACAAATCAGGTTATCAAAATTGAGAAATGGCCGGAGTGGTTTGTTTTTATGTGTGTTTATAAATCTTCTTTCTGGGGAATTAAATTTATCAGTAACACCATGAAGAAGATTGTTGCATGATAATATATATATATATATATATATATATATTCATGGGGGTTGCTTCTGGGTATTTTTATGGGTTTGATTGCAATTATGGAAGCTCACAAAGCCCTGTTTGGAAGTTGACGTTTTACATATGGGTCCTTGTATTTATTGTGGGATGATTACAGAGTACTAGATTCTTCTATTCAGTTTGTTACACTTGCGCTTTTTAAAGATGGAGGATTCCTTCAATCGAAAAAAAGATAGAGGATTCCTTTCATTAGAACAGCTGCCAAAGAATGATAACAAAATGGTGGTGGTATTTCTGATCTGCTTCTTAGGATAAGACTAGGGAGCTCGTATCACTCTGGTTGTGTTCCCCTAGTTGTCAATAAAATTTATCTTCGATCAAGTTCCACTCATGAAGAATACTTTAGTAATGCTGTTTTCTTTAGATCGAGTGTTAGAGATTGAAAATGATTATTAGCAAGTAATGCAAGTTCATATATAATATATCGATTATATTAAATGATAATATTTAATGATTTTTTCTCCAATTAATTATTCTATCTGTGATAATATCTTAATATATCGTTTTATTTGTTATTTTTTGTACTTTGTTGTTTAGTGTAACTATTTGAAATTTTAGCTAAACATAAGTGCCAGCTAAATTGAAATGTTAGATTCACGGATCTTATTTAAGTATGATAAATAAATATAACAATTCTATACGTAACATAATCTTTATACCACAATGTTAGTTACATATTAATTAACTAACAATTTGCTAAATCCACAGTTGGCATTGTCTCGTGATGCCTCATTGCGTTCAATGTAGAATAAACCTCCTTTCATCATCGCGAAGCCGACCTAATGATTATTCTTAAGATTACAAAGTCATATCCCTCATTATTCAATACTCTTGAGAACCCTAAAATTAGCTAATTAAGAGCAACTTAGCCACAGTTTTCCCCATTTTTAATATTCTAGAGCTTTCTTGTGCTGTCCATTGTTGAAGTCAATAAACCCCTCGCTTTTGACTATTATTTTTCTGACGTCATATCTATCGCCTAACTTTGAACAAACCAATAGAAATCTATGAACGTATTTACAAGATGACTATTTGGGCCTTGGCCCACTTACATCGCAGTCTTTATGGCCCACTTAACGCCAGCTTTGGTTCCACCGGAACATTCAAGAAAGAGCCCAGAACCTGAAATGACCAAACCACCCTTTCTCTTCCGTTTCAATTTGCCACGGAATCAGAATCAAACCAATCCCGCCACATAATCGCACCACCGTCGCTCACTAATCTCACCACCAAAAAAATCAGAGTCTCCGTGCTACCGCCGCTCGGAATCGCAGTTCCACGATGGCCGTGGCGGAGAAAGCCACTGATGTGTCAGGCATTGCGAACGAAGACGATCTGGACGAGGAGCCCGGCGAGGTGATCGAGTCGGCACCGCCTCTCAAAGTCGGCGAGGAGAGAGAATTCGCCACCTACGGCCTGAAGAAGAAGCTCCTCAAGGCCGGAACCGGCTGGGAAACCCCGGAGTTCGGCGACGAAGCCACCGGTGAGTCCTACTTGCAAAGCTGAATATTAGTTTAGTGTCAATTATTCAAAATACAATACTGAGAGAATCAAATTGATTGTGGAAAATTGAATTTCAGTGCACTATGTTGGAGCTGTGCTTGATGGAACGAAGTTCGAGTCTACGAGAGAGAGGGAGGAGCCGGTCGCTGTTAAGATCGGTGAGGGTGGAGTAGTGAAGGGGTTGGAGCATGGTATGGTCACTATGAAGAAGGGAGAGATTGCGTTGTTTACTGTGCCTGCTGAGCTGGCTTATGGTGTTGGTGGCCGAGGCGGTGATGTGCCGCCTAATGCGGCTGTTCAGTTTGAGGTGGAGCTTATTTCGTGGATTAGAGTGGTGGATTTGAGCAAAGACGGTGGGATTGTGAAGAAAATTTTGGAGAAAGGGAAGAGGAATGAGAGTCCTGGTGATTTGGATGAAGTTCTTGGTACTCTGATGCCTCTCATTAAGTAAATCATTGTGTTTTTTTTTTCTTGTGTGTTGGATTGTTTCAGTGTATAAGAGTTCTGTCGAGCTCAGTTGCAATGGCGAAATTGGTATTTTTAAACTGTAGAGCAATGGATGATGAGGAACTTTTGTTGTTTTATGCAGTCAAGTATCGGGCGGCGTTGGTTGATGGCACCATTGTTGCAGAAACACCAGAAGAAGGAATTGAATTCTACGTGAAAGATGGTATTTTTCTTCGTTGTTTTAATCTAATGCTTGTTTGTGGTGTTTGTATCGTCTCTGTGTTATTGTCTGAAACTCGGAAAGATTTGTTTTGGCATTGTGCTTAATTTGCGATAATTGAATGACGTGCATTCTTGTCTTTCAGGTCATTTTTGTCCAGCATTGGAAAAATCAATCAGGACAATGAAAAGGGGAGAGAAGGCCAGGTTAATTGTTCAACCTCAATGTATGTGACGTCATTTTATATGGATCATGTTCAGCATTGAAGGTCTTAGCAAAGAATGAAAAAAAGTGCTAACTCCGAAAGATGATATGTAATTGCAGATGCCTTTGGGGAGGAGGGGAGGGATGCAAACAATGGATTTGAGTTGTTGTCTTTCAAGCCTGTTATTGATGTTACCGGTGATGGCAAAGTATTAAAGAAGATTTTGAAAGAAGGGGAGAGTACATCCAGTGCTCATGAAGGTGCAACTGTTACTGGTAAGTAGATTGAGATGCATATTTTTCAGCGTATTACCACAAGTTTGAGTATAGGTATCCTGTAAACTGGAAATGCCACAGTCGGTAATTTAGACATTGGAACACATAATGAACCTGTGACACTACATGATTCTACTCTTAACTTAAAATGCACTCTCCGACTGCTGCAGTTAGCTATATAGCTAGGCTTGAAGATGGCACTATATTTGAGAAAAGAGGAGTAGATGGAATGCAGCCTTTGGAATTTATCACAGATGAAGGTCAGTTAGTCGAATTTTATTATGTATCTTTTTGTTACTTGCATCTGTTTTGTCTCATAATCAAAAAGAAAGCTCAAAAGTAGTTCTGGCTAATATTTGCATTTTACGATCTGTAGAACAAGTGATTGCTGGTTTTGTCCAAGCAGTTGCTACAATGAAAAAGGGAGAGCAGGCAATATTGACTATACATCCTGATTTTGGATTTGGAAGTGTTGAAATAAGGCGGGACCTGGCTGTAGTTCCACACTTCCACCATCTTCAAACATAGTCTTTGAGGTTGAAATGCTGGATTTTATCAAGGTACAGACATTTTGATGTATTTATCAATTTGGGTTTGAAATGAACATGGGTTATATTGTTTCCTTTGACATCATATATGTACAAAAATGAATAAACACCAACATAGTATGAACTTGTCTTTTCTACAGTTTTATAGCAACACACAATTTATGTTTTACCCGATTTATTCTATTTATAAAATTTAAGCAAGTGCTATCCATACTTCTGTAGTGGTTGCATGGGCTTCTACAATTAAGTATGTTCTGAGGTTCATGATGATACATTTGTACCTTCTTATCATTATTTACTGTTCTTTGATAAAAAGGAAAGAGCACCATGGGAATTAAGCAATCATGAGAAAATTGAGGCAGCGGGAAGGAAGAAAGAGGAAGGCAACCTTCTCTTTAAGAAGGGGAAGTATCATCGAGCAGGAAAGAAATATGATAAGGTGATTTGGAGTGCTCTTTCCCTTGAATAAACCTTCTTATGGTTTCATTTTAATCTAACTTCAGATTATTTTTAGGATTAACTTTATTTGTGCGTTGCTTTTCCTCCTCTCAGGCTGCTGATTATGTTAGTGAAGATGTAATCTTTGGGGATGATGAGTTAAAGCTAGCTAAAACATTAAGAGTGTCTTACTGGTTGAATGGTGCAGCCTGTAGCCTAAAACTAAATGACTTTCAGGAAGCAATAAAACTATGTTCAAAGGTAATTTGTCAGTTGAATCCGAAAGAAAATAATTGAAGAATAAAGTCTACGCATATTCTAATGTTCATGGGGTTTAATCATTGATGTTATGGCAAATCTCATCATATCTCCTAAATTTTGATCTTCTACAGGCTCTAGGTGTTGAGTTCCACAATGTAAAAGCCTTGTACAGACAGGCACAAGCATATCTGGAAATTTCAGATTTGTTCTCGGCTGAACTGGACATCAAGAAAGCTCTGGAGATTGATCCCCAGAATAGGTGACTTAAAAAGCTGATTTATTAATTAATTTATCTTTTTAAAGCGTTTTATTGTCTGTTCTAAGCTCTACATACAGTATTCTCAATTTGTTATTAATGTTTCCGATTCTCCAGGGAGGTCAAGTTGATTGAGAAGAAACTGAAACAACTTCAAGCTGAAAGCAATAAAAGGGAAGCTAAGCTCTACTCAAACATCTTTGCAAAGGTGATTGGTGATTGGTTGCTTTCTCTTATTATTATTTTTTATGTTATCATCCCTTATAAGTCCAGTCCAGTAGTGAGACTCGGCCATCAGAATTCATATAACTTGACTGAGCTTCTCTTTACGTAAATGGTGCAGAAATTGAAAGTCGAGAAAGTGGAAAACGAGAAACAAGACGAAGCTGTGGCACTGGAAATAGCTGCTGCTAAAACTCTAGCTTCTCCTTGTTCCGATCGAAAGAGGAGTGATTGTTGATTGTTGTGAAAATATCTCATCATATTGATGATTGATGAATTGTATATTAGTATATAGATCTGTAGTTCAATTTCATCACATGGTTCGTGGTTGAGGATTGGGTCGGGTCCAGTGTTACATGTCTCTCACGGTTGTGAGACCACTTAATGGGGCAAACCACCCTCTCTATTTTTGATGATGAGCAAAGGAAAAATATCCAGAACTAAAATTAAAAATTATTTTGCATTTTAAATATCCCGTGTATTAGCATCCTCTCACAGCTCCCTGGTTAAGTTTCTTATTCCTGGACTCCAGGGACCTCTTCCTTTTGAACTTGAAACTGGATATGTCAATATACCAATATGTTAGCTTTTCAAGTTGTTAATTCTCGATCTCTTTCGTCATGGCGTGCATGGATTGAAATGCATATGAACAAGTATTGCTGTACTAATTCTTGAAGTTGGGAAAATCTACCCAGATCTTCAACCGAGAGTTTGAAAATGACCGAGCCAGTAAGTATTTCAAAGAATCATCCATGACAGTAAATTCAGAGATCCCATGAAATCTTCACCGTCTGATCCTGTTCTTGTTAGTTGAACTTACGACAACTATGGTATATTAGAAGTCACGCTCAGGCTCATTCAAATATGTTGACCACGTCCTGTACAGATTAGTTGGCGCCAAGTTTGCTCAAAGGGGTGGTGACGTTTTAAGATTGGTGACTACCATTTCTAGTTTTTGATGACTGCTTTCGAAAGCGACCCTACTCCCTCGCACACAATCTTCGGAATTAAGCTTCACGGCCACAATCTTCACTTGTATGTACCTACTTGTACAAGTGAAGTGCATCTGTGATTCCGTGATCACATTTTGCAAGTAATCCAACTTATTCGGCAAGTCCTGCTCATTCGTAATTTGTTCATCATTTCTGGATGGTTTAGCAACGGTGTCATCAGTCCCAGCAGCCACCAGCAATATCTACACTTGGGAACAATTACTAGACATTTTGTCATGCATCCAAGCTAATTGCAAGTATCGAGGTCTGTTGCATGGATTAATTTCCAAGGCCGGTTGAGATAAGTTAGCCTGATGATCGATCTAACTCAATTACGCGTGTAATTTTCATTTTATTTATTTTTCCTCTTAAAATGAAAAGAAATTTCCTACTTCATGACCAATTTCTTTTTCATTTCATGTTATATCAAATGTCAAGCAGCTGATAGATTCATAGAACTAATCTGATTGACCATTCATAGCTAATTAGACATGATCCCTTATTAATTAATATAGGTACGGTTTAGAATGGATTATCAAGTCAAATACTAAAAGGCAGGCTGACATGCATATGCCAACTAGCCTGGATCATATCAGTCAATTAGGATTTGATGCGCATAAGTTCAAGAGCTTCACCAGCTAGCAATTCTGCGGAGAGCTTTCTGTATTCTTTATAAGTGATGGGGACGTAGAGACGTGCACTACTAGAAAAATCCCCATTAGCACCCCTTCATTAGCCCTGGAAAGGGCTGTAAAAGAATATAATTCCTTCCTCCCTTTCTTCCCCTGTTCTTAATTAGCTTAGGGTCTGCATTCCTATTGAAGAGACTAAGTCCCATGATTACATTGAACATCTAAAATATTAGTTATCATCTACTTCTGTGTTAATTTCCATCATTTTGATGATCAAAAGGTTTATATAACTCACTTTCACAACGAAGTGCCAACAAAGTAGGGGCTGAAACTGGTGGTGAGCAGAAAATGAAGTTCCAAAAGGAGATAGTATAATGATATTAATGAGCCGAATTGATTGCTATGATGATCAGGTGGGTGAAAATTGCTCCAAACTGAACAATAATAAGGAATTAGTGATAGTCACCAAAGTTCTTGTAAATGCGAAGCCTTTTGTAGGCAGTTGAACCTTACTAGCATATATATATATATATATATAGAATTATTCTCAGATGCGGACGTCCGTACCGAATTTTCGGTACGGATTTCCTGTTTTCGACCACTTTCCGGCTACATTTTTACATCTTAACCGTTCAGTTTTTAGGCCCTAGTATATAGATCACCTCTACAAAATTTCAGTCAATTTGGTGATCGTTAAGGCATCCAAAACTGCATTTTACACGAACGGACCGAATAGTTTTGGATGCCTTAACGATCACCAAATTTGCTGAAATTTTGCAGAGGTGATCTATACACTAGGACCTAAAAACTGAACGGTTAAGATGTAAAAATGTGGCCGGAAAGTGGTCGAAAACAGGAAATCTGTACCGTCCGCTCGGTACGGACATCCGCACCTGAGACGGACTGATATAGAATTATATATATATATATATATATATTGTCCAGTTAGTGATAATCAAGTTCAGAAAATGAATGCATTTCCTTTCCTGATTACTCAAATCCGTGAACTAAACATGGCCATAGTGTATTAGGCATTTCTAGCTTCCTTGTTATTCAACATGAAATGAGTAACTCAATTTAACTAGAAATTTCTGATCTGAAAAAGAAACAAAAATGCTTGTAAGCATTCTTATGAGAAACTCAACGTCAGTATTCCTATTGTTTCGTTATATAACATTTTGTAGTTCCAACTGAAGATCTCGCCGAAGCTAAGAGCGAATGGAAGAGGCTTTGGAATGAGGGCATTTTGTTGGAATGAGAGGTGTAGCTTACCCGAAAACTCAAACACAGCGTTGGAAACTCGACCACAGCTTCAGCGTGGCTCCTCCTGGCGGCCGGCAGGCAAGACTTTGTATTACCACGACTTTGAACTCGGCGCTATTTATAGTCACTAGTCATGAATTACAGTGAGTTTGAACTCGTAGTGCTATTTTTGATTGATTGCTCAACTTTGTTTTAGTCACTAGTGTCTAAACCACGTCTTATTTGTAATGACATTTTTTGGTTCAAATTTCTGGAGTATTCAACAGTGAGAAGATACGCGGCAAAACTCACTTTTCATCAATTTTAACTGCACAATTAAAGTTCCTAAATAAATCTACAATTAACTACCTTCGTATGAGGATCAGTAGGCCGATTATAAGCCAAGTCGATACCGCCTGATAGGCAACATAACTGGCAAGCTATCATAGAGCAGTACAAACTACGATACCAATTAACTTTGCTAAATTGCTAATGACTTTTCGGCCGTAGTTTACAACAGAGCTTTCAAAAGAGTGCGAGTGCTCATGTCGTTACAAGATCTGATACAAAAGACTTGTGCAAGGTTACTCTTCTTATCTTGAGGAAGCATATGAATATGTGCAAGGTATACTTCTTATATCGTTACAAGATCTGATACAAAAGCCTTGTGCAAGGTTACTCATTCTTATCTTGAGGAAGCATATGAATATGTGAGTCACCATAACGACTGTGTGGTTTCTTCTATCTGTCGAAGGAGATGGGGGTGTACTCCCTCCAGTATAGTAGGTGTATGCAAAACTTGAATCACAAAAACCTCCATCTACTTATCACGCAATTCCTTTCTTGGCAGTCGATCACGCCTCCTTAAATGGAAATTTAACCTTACACCTGCAATAGCCATTAAATCTATAAGGAGACAGTAGTAGATGTTTATAGGTTATGAGAAAGAGACAAAGGGGATATTAGTGCAGTCCGATTTGTTACAAAAGGACAAGAGTTGATAAAATGAATGAAGATTTACCACTGGAATTTCTTGAGAAGAACTTTAGCACTTCATCAATGATTATAACCTATATCAGATGAGAAATGAAAGCTTGAGTGCTGATAGCTAAGTACAGTTATAACTCGTAAAGTATCACTCCTTTAATAGACAACTAGTGAATAATAATTACAATTTACAGTAAAAGGACAACAAATTCAGATTCTCCATCATGTACAGATGAAATTTTAAATCTTTATGTTTCTTCATCTGCAATTAGAGGACCAACTATCACTGCTTTAAAGACGAATTTGATCACATTTTCCCCTTTTCTTCCCTTTTTCCAAATCCATGTTTAATACAATATAAAACAAAATGGATAAAACCTATTAAAATAATTAGTATTCTCAGTAAAACACAACTATCCTCAAAGACCTAGTCTGGCCATCTGTTAACCGCGATAAGGGGCAGAACCAGAAATATAGAACATGCTTGACATAGGCCAACAATATCCAAGGTACTATCATATCCCAACATCTCGTATAAAGATATTTACCTAGTTTTATAGTCATTAATAATAAATACTCAAAAGAAAAAGAAACCGAAAATTAGGACCCTGAAAAATAAACTACATACTGGAAACGAAAGGTATAGCACAACAGTCCACTCAGCCCAAGATAATGGTGTTACCTGCAGGACAAAATATTACGGGGCCATGCGTTTATATTCATTTGCATCAATAATGACAAAAGAAACTGTCTGTCACAAGCACAGCTACGGGAAATAACTTACAGAGAAAAGAACTGAGAGGGGATGCACATATAATATTAGTACGTGAAGGATCATCGTTATGATGATTGAACCAACAAGCCATAAGTTGCTCCAGGGAGGGATAACACTGAAACACACAACATGTCAGGTGCTAAAGCAAGTCTACTTTCTAATTTTCCAGAAACAATCAAAATGTATATATGATGGCAATACAAAAGCAAATGAAATGATAGTCATGAGTTGATAATTACCAAAAGCAAAGGAAAATAACTAAGGTGAATGAAGAATGAAATTCAAAATTTGAAAGTGGAACTATAACTAGGGTAAGCCCCTAAGCTTTCTGTCCAAGTTATGCAACTTATATACTTACAGAAGTGATTGGTTTTCACTGAGATTATTCAAAGCATTGAACATTTCAACAACCACAAGAACAGTCATGGAGACAGTTGATGGATGGCGATCACTAAATATACTGCACGGATACGTCGTCTCCCTCATTCCGCATGTGTCAGAATTTATCTGATAGAAAGAACAAAAGAAAATGATCGAAATATAAATAAATAAAGGATATTATAAATGTCAATGTAAAAGGTACTGATTAAAAATGTAAATTAATACAAACCAAAGAAACAAGTAATCGACCTAATGAGCTCCGCTGTTTGATTTTGCTCTTGATCAGAAGGACTAACAATAATTTTGAAAAATTTGGAATTTCAAATGACAAACTGAAAAATCCACATCAGTTCAGCCCATGCATGAGGCATCACATAGCTTATTCCTCATCCCTTTATGAGAAACACAAAAAACTAAGCCCAAGTGTTGATGTTCAAGGCGTAAAACTGACAGCTTCCCAGAAACCAATATACAACATATTCAAGTCATACAGGGTTATACACTAAAAGATCCAACTTTCCCAATTCCAAGGAAACTAGTAATTCACTTAAAGTACTGAACACAGCCTATAGAATCTTACCAGTTCCATATATGGCAGTTTAGGACCGGTATCAGAGTAAAGAAACCACCAAATAAATCCAGCAACTGTGGCAAGCCCAACATAAGCTGCAATTCATACAATTCGTTATTAGTTAAATATGCATGAGAAAAATAAACCACGTCATTTACAGTAAACTGAAACCAAGCGAATAAAAAGCCTATAACAATTAAGAAATGGGAAACATCCTATTAAAAGTTAAAAGACAAATTGAATTAGTGACCCTTAACAATTTAGAAATTCGCCAAAGTGAAACAACTTCCAGAAAATTTATAACTACCAGGTTTTGATGTTAAGTCCTAACTACCAGCATTTATTCTGGACAGTGCACCAAAGATATATGAAATACAAGACCCAAAACAGAAGCCAGTTATAATTTGCATCAAATCAGAAACAAATACAACCGTGAGAAATGTAGGGATAGAAAGGATATTGAGTAACTGATAGTACTTTTCGGTTAATATGTTATCTTATGCATGTGACATTTCCAGAATTCCCACGTCCCAGACAATGTACTTTTCAACAAATTGACAAAAAACCATGGAGCAATTTGAGTTGGTGTTTGAAAGACAAAATGTAAAAGAGAAATATAATACCCCGCTTTAAATTTTCTAAAAGTAATAAGAAAGTAGAGTAGCCTCATCACTATGATGTATTGTCTTACAATCATTGGTAGTGAAAGGGCATCCAGTAAAACAAACTAGCATATGCAATCAGATAATCATTGTACATACCTCCAATCACCAAATAACGAAAAAACAACCATCCAGTAACAACTGCTTCATTAACCTGCAAAGATAGAAGTAAAAGTGACTAAACAATATCATTGGATAAAAATACACCCAATAACCTGCAAAGATAGAAGTAAAAGTGACTAAACAATATCATTGGATAAAAATACACCCAACAAAACAAAGAACAAGCTTCAATTTATCTAAATGTTTTCCAAGCAATCAAAGTTAAAGTCCATGAAAAACTCGAGCTTCAATTCTCTTTATGAGAAGAATGCACTGTGTGTGAATTAAACACATAAGAGGAAGAGAGAAAAAATACGACACTTAATTAAGGAAATACCTTACGAGGTTTAGCCTTCATCACATCAGAATCTTGCTTATTAAAACCAATTGCTGTGGCAGGCAACCCATCAGTAACTAAGTTGACCCAGAGCAGCTGGACCTGGAAAATGTTTTCATAGTATTAAGGAAACTAATTTGCTTTTAAGGACATGAAAAAAGTCATCCAAAGATAGAAAAAACATAAGAAATCTTTTTCACACATAGAATGAGTTGGAAAATGAAACATCAAAATCTGTACGATAAATGAACTCACAGGGGCCAGTGTATCAGGTATTCCAAGTACAGCTGCCACAAATATACAAACAACTTCACCAATATTTGAAGAGATCATATATCTGATGAATTGTTTTGTGTTATTGTAAATTGCCCTTCCCTCTGCAACAGCCTGCCAAGTATTGAATAGAGAAACATAATTATCCTTTTAAGGTTGCTTAATGAAGTGCTAGAATAACAATGGTTGCCAAGATAACGGTGAAAAGACAAGACATGCATACCGCAACAATAGTGGCAAAATTGTCATCAGCCAAAACCATATCTGAAGCACTCTGAAAATTCAAAAATAACAATGATGAGAAAAGTGCTAATCGCAACATGAATGTTGATAAAATTGAGAATACCACACTTCCAAAAGCTGTTTATTTCAGAACTATGCGCTTTACCAACTTACTAGGAATATAAGTGACCAGAAAATTTAGCTTAGCATGGCTTAGGACAAAGGAGTATAGAGGTTGGTTTTGGAATCCCATGGATAAAAAATGGTTTGTATAATATATAAGAATGGATTTTCATTGCATGGATTAAACACTGCATCTTCTTTTTCTCTTCTTTTTCTTTTTCCATATTTTTACTCACATTCAGAAATTGCTACTATTAATCCTACATGACAAGTGACAACACATATAGGCTTGAGCTATTCTATAAGAGGCCACTCAGCAACGACCTCTTTGATGGTAAAGTATAGGAACACAGAAACTACGGTTTGAAGACAGGTCATCGGTCATTATCATGATATGAGGTTGGCACTCATCTATTGCATCAATTATTTAGTTTAAGCTTCTTACCAAAACAAGAAAGCTCTTTATTAGTTAAAGTAACAGACATAGGTACCTTGGCAACAGCTGTTCCTGAACCCATGGCAATTCCAATGTCTGCCTTCTTTAGTGCAGGTGCATCATTAACACCATCACCAGTCATTGCAACCTAACAAGCAAACACACTTAGCAGCTTAAAATCTCAAGAAAATCTAAACACAAGCAACCACACCATGTATACATCAGTTGCACAGAGACGTAGACATGCACACTGACAGAGATGAACAGTCATTTTTGGTGTTGCATCAAATATCTGTAAATGATTACTTCCGAATGTCAAACAAAAGCAAAATAGAATATATTTTCCCTGGCTATACTCCACAAATCTCACTCTGCAGACAAAACGTTTTTCAATTTTCTTCACTAATACTTTATCCACTCTGTGCTGCTACCTTACACCTTGAAACGTATTCGTTTTAGATGAAACTTATAAAAAAAAAAAGGGACTATATTTGTCGAAAGAGACGAACTTCTGGAGTCAGATATCTGACATTGAGAAAGGACTGTGTTCTCATTGAAAGTGACCAATTTGGTATAAGATATCAGGGACCAAGGCATGGATCCTGGCCTCTTACATACAGATATTCACTGTCCAGTGTAAAGTTATAGAGAGGTGTACCACTTCATTCTGGTGTTGTAAGGCCTCAACCAGCATCCTTTTATGAGACGGCTCGACCCTGTTACAGAGATCATGAATAGTTGCTCAAGTATTTGAAGAACAAAAATGGCTGGAAAGCTGATTAAGTTATTAAACGACATGTTATATACCTAAACTTATATCAAGATGTGCAAGATACAAAATGGATGTACCCAGTATACCTGGTGAATAATGCCATCCGTTGCAATGCTATCGTTTTCTGCAAAGCTGGTAACTCTTCAAACTCAGTTGCAGTGTAAGAGTGCCCAGCAAGATCTACAAAGTGATCAAAAGCACCTATCTTGCGGCAAAGGGATTCAGCTGTGGACTGAAATTGGATCGAAATCAGCAAGGCAGCTCTAACTTTTTATGGGATCTGCATCTGGAAGTATACATCCATGCATAAAAGGACAGACTTACTTTGTTATCCCCGGTGACAACTATAACGCGTATGCCAGCAGTCATGCATGAAAGCATAGCATTTTTCACTTCCTCTCTTGGTGGATCAAGCATTCCAACCTTCAATAGAGACAAGGAAAATAAATACAAAATCAATAAATATTTGGTGGCGGGCATGCAGGAAGGGAGATGTTCTGATCTTGCAAAATGAACAAATAAATAAGTGACAAGTCAATTACTAAGCACAATGCTAAGCACTTGGTACAGACACCAAATGAATTGGACTTTCTATTTTGAAAAGAAAGCATACCAACCCAATGAATGTAAGATCCTTCTCATCATTGTGGGAGAGAGTCGGTACATCCATCGGCATCCGCTTGAAAGCAAGAGCCAAGCATCTTAAGGTTTCTTTTCCTGCAAAACTGCCCCAAAAGAACCCTATATTTATACAATGAAATGCCAGTAGAAAAACTTAACTAGTTTGACTGGTATATTGGTGCATTGTTGTTCAATACAGGAACTTCCTTCTTTCTAACTCTAAGCACAACTATTATCGGACCAATTTCACCGGCACCTCAAACTTCAGAAAATAGTCATATACACAATACATACAAAATATAATATTGCTATGTGACTACATGATGAACACTCAAAAGTCTTAAATAAAGGAAAAGGAAAAGCATACACACAAAAAATCAAGTTTCTGTCTGATCCAAGTTTCAAATTCAGACAGCAAAATAAGCAAAGTATGGCCTATTAGGATTTGGTTCCATCACTGATACAAGTACTGCAGAAAGTATGAACCACAGGGCATTGAAACTTAAGAACAGCACATGAACCCTCAACATATTGCTTTAGGGAATATCTCAAAAAGCAAAAGAGAGAACAAGATTTTGATTCCAAGGAGGGACCACCTCATTTTAGGAGGTTTAAAATCAATGTCAGGTGAACAGAATTGAAAAAGCACCTAAACAGATTTCATAAAGCTTTATACGCAGCCAGAGTCAATTAAGCAAAAGGAACTTTAACGGCAAGAATGATGGATAAATTATTTCTCACCTGTGGAACCTTGATTCCAACTCAGCTCGGATATTAGCAGTTAATGGTATAGTGGAACCATCATCATTGCACAGAATATTGGTGCATCTAGAAATAATGCTCTCTGGAGCACCTTTGCAGAACATAATCTGCAACTGACTTCGGCTACAAAGGACACTCATCATTTTACGATCACGAGTAAAATCTGCAACAGAAATCTACCAAAGTATATATTAAATCACTAAGCAAATACCTAACTTCAATGGAAAACAGAAATGCTAATATATTCACTTTGTTCCTCTTGTCTTTTTATCAAGTAAAGTAGTCCATGTTTTGAAGACTGCTTTAGGAGATTTAAGCAGTTCCATAGTAATCTGACGCAAATTCACACAATCAGCAGTCTAGTTCATGGTCTTTGGTTGGATGGAATGAAATCATTCCTACGTTTGAACATTCACCATTCTAATTGTTCCCACAGAAATGGGAATGAGCATTACCATTCCAATAATCAATGGAATTGATAATGAGCATTCTCAAATCAAAGGTTAAGAATGCCCATTCCATCTCAAAGTGGATGGTTCACTGTTTTGTAAATCTCTAACCCTAAACTCATAGAAGTAACCAATGATTTAGTAGCCAGCAATCAAAAGACAGTCAATTCTTCATCAGCAGACAACAACAGGCAAACCAGTAGTACAGAAGAAGACCAAGCAGCAAGGAGAAGCAACAAATTATTCCAAGCTTTTAAGCAAGGCGGTTAATCAGCAGAGTGCAAAGGAATTTTTAGGGCAGGATTTGGGGTCACAAGGCAAACCTTTTTAAATTGATTCTCCCAATAATGGTTACAGTAAGATGCGCGTTCGTGCTTGCTTAGCAAATTCAGAGAAGATGGCATAGAATCATAGCCGGGAAGACCAATCTGAGAGAAGGGATGAAAGATAAGAATAAGAATTGAAAGATATAGTCATTAGCTGCTCCAGAGACTTTAGTAAAAACTATAAGTACAGCAATGGACCTTCTCTGCAAGGACACGGAGGGCTACTTCAGTTGACTCGCCAATTTTTTCATAGCTCCCCTTGTCTGGATTATATTGCAAGACAGATTCATTGCAAAGCGCTGAAGCCATTGCTATGTGAAGAAGACAAGGCAATTGAGCTGGAAATTCAAGCTGCAAAATGAATCAAACATTCAAACCATACGGTACTAAATAGAAGATCTCGAACAAGCATTGAAAATGAAGTCTCATTTATAAAAGCAAAAATATTATGTCAACTAACTTTTCTGATTAAAAACATAAGTAAATCACATGTTTTAAATTACATGCAGCGATCACCAATGACATGTTTTTGAAAGAGAGCAAGTACAATTTCCTAAGAAGTCAAGTAAATTACAGTATAAAACAAAGTTTGCGGAGTGCCATTGTCTTACTTGTAGCCTCAGATGTTTCACTCGGCCCATATTAAAGAAAGAAGGGTAAAAGAGAGCAAAATATATACTCATGTACTATGTCTCCATTACAGAGCATTCAAGTTAAACTACCTGATTGCCAGTACTGTCAAAAATAGTGCCTTCAGGTGCAAATGTAGTTCCGCTGACACTGTATTCTGAGATAACAGGAATGTGCTGTACAGTGTGAAGCACACAAACCTAGAGAGAATAAAGTAGCAAGGGGTGAAACTTACTTTAAAATCAGTATGTTTTCACCAAACTACTAATGTCAGTTTTGTGGGGAAGTTTTGAAATTAACACGCCAGGGTCTCAAATAAGGTTTCAAAATATTGTGTCCAAGCTAATGCATAACAAATATTGTAAAACCTAGTAAGGAAGATAAAGAAGCTTTCTCTGATTGTACTAGTGAGGTGTAATAACAAATAGCATTTCACAATTCACATGACTTCAAGCATCAGAGAGCCCAGGATTCATATTTGTCTTCCATGTTATGTAACTGTTAAATTCCTAGTCCTTGATGAAATCAGTAATTAAGTATGCATGAGTGTACATTTTGTGTGCCTCGTCTGTTTGGATCAGTACATGGATGTGTGTGAACCACGTACAGGCATGTGTTGCATCCATAAAAAGTTAAGTTCTTGCAAGTTTCCAACCATGAGTGATATATGAAAGAAGATTATTTAAGAAACATAAAGACACCTCGAAGCTGTATGTTACAAATATTATACATACGAAATCGATCAGGTGTGACAGGCATGCAAATACCCTTTGTAATTTTAGCTTGTCCAGTGCGGACTTCCGTCCCATAACTGGTCTTTATAAGTACATTTTAGGAACCAAACCCAAGGGAAATATATGTTTCAGGATGTACAAGCAATTGAGCAAGGCCACTATGATAAGTAATAAATTGTTTCATATGATGAGTTTGAGATAATCACCTTAGAGGCAGACATCATATTGGTAGTCAGAGTCCCAGTTTTGTCACTGCAAATTACTGTAGTGCAGCCTAGGGTCTCAACTGATGGCAATGACCTTACAATGGCATTCAACCTAGCCATTCGTTTTGTCCCAAGAGCCAAACAACTAGAGCAACATCACAAAAAGACGGGATAGAAAAGCATCAGTTTATGTAATGTTAATACTAAATTTAAAAAATAAAAAGCACAAGAGACTAATGTCATAACCTAACAACTTCAAGGAGGGATCCACTATTACATTATGTAATTTCAAACTAGAGAAAAGGCAGAAAAGTCTAGTGCCATATTGAATTGTACATTTCATGCAAAGGTAGCTGGGCAACTTCAAAAGCCAACACGGCCTATGTATATGGCCACATATACAAGGTAACTATGAGGGTAATTAGGCATTCATGGCACCACAACTTCCAAACATTCCCCAATCTAACTCCATGTAAATGATAATATCTTAAATATTAATAAGCTGCTTCTATACTTCACCAGTACATACATAAAATCTTATAATATTGGGTAGGCTTTAGAGCCTTTTACACCTAAATTATATCCTCACCAAACAGATTGACACACCATTTTCAGCTGTCACCTACTTCACACTTCACTTCCAATCACCTATCCTACTCTATTTGTTTAAAGACAACCAAACAGTCAAATCCATATGAAAAATTTTAGTTTTCCAATTGAGTGCCTTTTCCCAGAACTAAGTAACTCGCAACACCATAACTTCTTGTCATTTTTTCTTACCACCAAGTGAGTAAGTTTGAGTACTTACGTTGTAACAACAGCAGGAAGGCCTTCAGGGATTGCTGCAACTGCAAGTGCAACTGCAATCTTGGTGAGCAGAAGAAAATAAATCAGGATAGGTCACATGAGCCATACAGATAAACAATTGAGACAGAAATTTACCATGAAGTAAATTTAAACAACATATATGGAACAAACAAAAGATGCTGTGTCGAAAATAGTCATACTTTGAACAACAAAACTAAATACGCAAGTTATCCATAATTATTATCAACGTTGAGGCAGATCCACTGGAGATTAATGCATGGGAGTGCAAAAAGGACATCAAACAACACACCAGTATCACATGATATCCAGCGTACCCAGCCCAATTTGATAAAAATTTAACGAACTATCAGACACATTGACCATTCTTTATAGATGCTGCTCTCATTAAGCCAGTAAAAATCCAAGAAAATATCAATGTAAGAATACCTTAAAGTAATGAATTGCACCACGCAAGAATCCACCATGAGCAGGGTCACGAAAGTGACCTATATTTACAATCCATACGAGTACACATATGCCAGCAATAACCTAACAATGCAATAAACGTTAGGAAATGCTAATAAAGTGATATATTTATCTATGTAGCAAGTAAAAGAAGTCTTTTATAAGAAGTATGGAGATGTGGATGAATGAAATTAGAAATTAGAAATCAGCAAAAAAAATTATCTGTATAGCAAAGCAAAGTACATATATGTACAAAAAATGTCTAAAGCCCAAAATTTTATGGGATAATGACCATTTACACAATTTTAGGATAAAAATTGCCCACTTACTCCACTAAGAGTTTTTTACTCCCATTTACCCAATCTAACATCCATTGACAGTATTGCCCTCATTTTAATTAATAAATTACATTCATCTCTCTCTCTCTCTCTCTCTCTCTCCTCCGGCCGGCGACATGTTGACCACAGATCCGTCCTTGACTCTCAACGAATTGAAGTGCAAGCTCTGCAAGTACTCGTCCTCCCTCATGAACCCTCTTAACGAGCTCGCCCATCCCTCGCTGATCACATGCACCGACTCCAGATCAATCTTGGTCAGGCTTTCCTCCGGGCAGCGAACCCGAGCTTGCGGCCGTTGCAGTTGGGCGGGTTCTTTGTTGTTATCGAGGATGTCATCACGGAGGGAGGTGTTGAGGCGCTTCTTGGTAGTGGCGGCGGCGGGGGAGGAGGGGGCGAAGCAATGGAGGAGGAATCGACGGAGGGAATCGATCTTGGTCATTTCTTTTGTGGGTTGGGGGAAGGAATTGAATTGGGGTTGGTTTCTTGGGATTTGAAAAAGGGGTTTTAGGGTTTAAGAGGGAAGGGTTAGTGTGGGCTAGTACGATCTGAGGGGAAAAGTGAGATAATAATGAGATTATTCGGGGGCAGTAAAAAGATTATTGGGAGGCAATAAAATATTTATTCAATAATAAGATTATTACGGGACAATAATAAGATCATTGGGGGGCAATAATAAGATTATTTGTTTTAATAAACCTACTAAAACTTTCAAAATTAAAAACATCTTCATTTTTCACTAATTATTGATTCCTAATAAACTTGTTATTCGGGGACAATAATATGATTATTGGGAGACAATAATATGGTTACTGGATATTATTATGGGGCAATAAATTCAGACGCCGGATTCCGGTCACCGGTCGCCGGATTCCGATCACCGATCGCCGGAGTCCGCGACCGGCCACTGGTCACCGGAGTCCGGCAAGGTATCTGATGACTTCTCTCTCTAAGAGACAAAGAAGGAGAGGGCAAAAATGTCCCAAAAATAAATAAAAAGAAATATAAAAAAATAATTAATTGGGTATTAGGGAAATTATCTCTTAGAGTGTTTGGGTAAATGGGCAATCTCTTAGAGTGTTTGGGTAAGTGGGCAATTTTTATCCTAAAATTGTGTAAATGATCCCAAATTTTATCTACTTGATTGACACCCAAAAGTCAATATTACTGATGGACTTCTGAAAGCAATATCTGGAAACACAAGCATGATACTAACAATAACACAACCTTATAGTAGAGATTTATTGTCCAAAATGAAAACTAGGAGAATTACCTTGGCCAAAAAGGTACCAAATTCATCCAGCTTCTTTTTCAATGGTGTCACTTCCTGGAAACAGTTATATAAACATTGGTAATTTATGTACACAACAGAAATTCAAAAAAGAATCTTGATTAAATTTTCCTCCCTGTCATATTCCTGTGAAAAAGTTGGAGGACAAAATTTCACCCAAAAAAATAACATAGGAGTTTCTACGTCGTAATTGGAAGTGAGGATGGCTGTCAATATATCATCTAGGAACAAAAGAAGAAACGCATATATATTGAGACCTACACCTCTTAGAATTAAGCAATACAATGGAGATGCACAAATGGCTTGCCAGAATCCAAAAGATACAAAGGGCAAATTTAAAGAAAGATCCAAAGTTCCTGAACAAGAAAATTAAAAGCAAGACAACAGGTTTCTGTGCACATGTGTAAAGAAAAATTACTGAAAGAAACTGAATTTACAGTACTTACATCTTCCGTTTGCAACATTGAGTCTCGTATGCCGCCCATAGCAGTCTGAGTTCCAACTCTTACTACAACAGCTCTAGCCCTACCAGCCACGACTACCGTACCCTGGGCATCAAGATATGCTGAAAGTTAATCATTTCTTAGAAGTCTTAATAGCAGAAGGGAAACAGTTTACTATAAAGAATGGGAAAAGGGTAATCTCCCATTACATTGAAAGATCACCAGAAAAGCAAATCAGCTTTGAACAACATGATTTCTTACCGAGAAAAGAATATTTGTCTTGTCTTGATATACAGCATTTGTTGCAGTGGTAGATTCAAGGTCTTTCTCCACAGAGCAACTCTCACCTAACATCATCAATCAAACAAATTTCAGATAAAATTGGATCCATCATGTGCCTAATCAGTATGTAATCAAAATTTTGATGCATAAAAACTCAAGAAAATAATAATAAAAAAATCAGATTTACTAATTACTATATTCAATAGGTAAAGATAAACCTGTAAGGATTGCCTGATCAACACGAAATTGATTACTGAGCATCTCAATCATTCTCATATCGGCTGGAATTTTGCATCCCACTACACATATCAAAAGCATGAAACAAAAGTCAGGATCTATGATACACCAAAAAACCAATTAGGCTGAAGTCTATGAGCGGCTTAAATTTGCAGATTCAAAAGTATATGAGCAACTTACCAGCCACTTCAACGATATCCCCAGGGACGAGCTCTGTTGCTGGAAGTATGGAGAAGCAACCTGCCAGAGTTGCTTTTACATGAGTTTGAGTTGATAAAAGATAACATAACTTTGATAAAATACAAGCTTCAAAGAAGTTGATATGGCATTGATATTACAGTACAAGTAACTTTAGCATAGGCAATTTTCTTCATAAGAAATGTTTTACCATTGCGCAGAACGGTTGCGTTATCAGCTTGGTATGCGCGTAGCTCCTACAATAACAAGCATAAAGAAAAGAACCAAAATGAGCTGAAACTACATTAACTTAATAATGAATTCACAACAATAAAAGGTGGGTTACGTATCTAAATTTATGCATCCTTCCTCAACAATACAAAACAGAAAATAAGACTACAATGTGAATATGGATGAAAGACCCTATATAGTGGCAAAGAACTGTAATCCCAATATCAGAAAGCTGATAGACGAAGATGTTTCAAAATTCACATTTTATCTAAGAAATTAAGTTGTTTCCCATTCTAGACCACCCATACTTAAATTTCAAAATTGTGCCACAAATCTTACCCCAACAAGTGAAATATTCACAGATAAAGAAAGTACCAAATTGATAAACCTCTGAAGATATTTTCTGGTTGATCTGATATCAGAATAACTATAAATTCAAAAGTTACCTCAAGAGCCTTTTCTGCATTAGTTTCTGTAATCACTCCTACTGCAGCATTTGCAGCCAATATCGTGAGGATAACCTGTGAATCAGTGATTTCAAAACACCAGAATTGAGACAGCGTGGAATTTTGTGCACTTCAGCCAATAGGTAGAATTCAATCAGCAAGAATTAGAAAATAATTGAAATGAGATTTTGAACATTTGAAGCTTTAAATTGCAAGGTTACAAAGTTCAACAAACAAATTGTACAGGTGTTTCAAAAGTTTAACAAAAAGACATGCATCAAAACCTATAGACTTCATAACCAAACTAAAATGCATACTACTTTTGTTTATGAGAAATGTAAAATATTTTTTAAATAAGAGCATGCATATTAACTGATTTATTTCTCTAAATAATTCCATGTATGTTTTTCATTTTAAAGAGAAAATTTCAGGCATAATTTTGAAATAATATCAATTAGTCTTTTTATTCAAAAAAAAAATCACTTCAGCAAATTAGAAAAATATATCAGATATATTTATATAAACCACTTACAGAAGGCTCCAAAAATGCTGTTAAGCCCGTATCTCCATTAATTAGAGCCAGAACAAAAGAAACGATTGCTGCAACAATCAATATCTTAACAAGCAAATCATCAAACTGTTTCAGGACAAGTTTCCAGAACGAAGCCCCTGCATATGAAATATAGCTTTATTGAGAACATATTAAACAAAAAAAAAAAAATAGGGGTATTGATTTGCGAAAAGTACAGTGTTATCAGAATGTTAGATCAAACAGTAAGAGATGGTTCCAGACTTCCAATAAAGCAACTAGAATGTAAACTACCTAGGCAAGGAGACCAACCCATTAAATCTTTAGTTCCCACCAAACCCACTAGATGCAGCCATCTCTTCCAAAATGACAACAATAGAAGTCTTCTAGGTTTCTATGGATATGTATTAACAGTTACTATTGGTACATTGCCATCCAGAGAATCACGAAAGTTATCAACTTCCAAGTTTTCATATGAACTTGCTTCGTGAGAATTAAGTAATTAACAACGCAGAGGTAAAACAACATATGGTGCACTTACTTTTCTCTTCCGGAAGCACTGCAGACCACGATCAAAGCATGCAACCAAATAGGAAACCGCATTAGAACTAAAGCTATATAAAAAATAAAAAAAAATTACACTTGTAATAAAAACCTCAGCAAAGAAATTCAAACTTCTCCCCCTCCATTAGGAAACTATATGTGACAAAAATTGCCAAAAAAATACGAGCATTTCATCAAAATCAAAGTTATTCAACGGTGCAAATCAATTAGAGCAGAGTAGCTTAATCCAGCTACTTTGACAGACGCAGAAACTAAATTGATGTACACTGAGAAGAAAAAAACGCACCGTTTTGTCCATAAAGTCTAGCATGTTGCGAAACCTGCACACAACATAGCAATTCAAACCTTGAGCATGAGCAATAACAAACTTTCGAGCTGGAATCAAACTAACTGACCAACAAAACCAGTAGAAATTGAGTATGAGAAAGTATGCTCCAGCATACCTGAGTTTCACTGAGACCTCGTTTCGGGTCCACGCCAAAGAAATCCAACACCTAATCACGAATACGATCAAGAATGAATCAATGACAGCGAAATGCTTGAACTAGAAGTTTCCACAGAAATCGAATTCAGAGAAGCGGTAAAAATCGATTGGTGATTTTACTCTTCTCCGGCGGGAAATGTAAAAGGAGGAGGTGCGGATTTACCTCGGTGGCGGATCTGGCGTAGGCGTCCTCCATTGACGGACGAACGGTTTGGATCAGAGCTCCGGGAACTCCTTCTTCTTCTTCTTCTTCTTCGCTCTTTGCTGTATGCTTTTTTTTTTTTTTCTTCTTCGGAGTTCTACTTCTTGTGTGCGCGCATTTATATGTTTGTGTATAAGTTAGTGGGTTGGTGTTGGAATTGGGTAAGATCTGAATCAGGAGAAGAGGAAAGGGAGTTACTATCACTGGTTTGGAAGCAAGTAATGCGTTTAGTTCAAGTAACGCTCTGGCCGGCCCAAAAATTAAGGGCTTACAAGGCCTTGACCGCGCCAGTACTTTAAGTCGGTGCAAGCACAGAATTTATTTTTGTTTTTTTTTCTCTTCTCTGATCTAAGAGCCACGTTTTCGATCATAAATATTGTAATATGATATTAGGCCTGGCATTTGAGCCCGTGACCCGCAAACCCGCCCGAAATCCGCACGGTAAAAGCCCGCACGAACCCGTCTATTTATTAAATTCGTGCTAAAAAAGCCCGCACGCAAAAAGCCCGCAAATTAACGGGCCTTGCGTGCTAAACCCACTGGAACCCATTGGAACCCATTTACTTCCAAACAAACCCACTTCGACCCCTTCCGTGATTCACCAAAACGCAACTCTCTCTCTGCAACGCAACCCAATCTGAGCACAGCAACCTCCCATTCATTTCCGTCACCCAAATCCCAACTCTCTCTCTCTCTATATATCTCTCATCTCTCTCTGCGCGCCCAATTTCTCAAGGTATTGCATGGATCTGTCTTTTGCTTTGGGTTTTCTTCGATTCCTTGCAGTTTTTGTATCTGGGTATTGCATTTTATAATCTGAAATCTGAGTGTGTTCTGGGTTTGAATGATGAAGTTTTTGTTGTGATAGATTTCTGGGTTTTTGTTCTGGGTTTAACGTCATAGATTTCTGGGTTACAAAAATGATGATGAAGATGGTGATGAGGGTTTGAAGATTGGCCTATGCGTATGCGACGGTAAGGTTCATTGATGCTAGTTTCAATGAACCAAAATAAACCCCTTCTACTAGTTTCATTTCATGGCATGCTGATCGATGTAGGAGTAGGACTTTCCTTTTTAGAAACTATAAAACAATATCCAACTGACTTTCATTGATGCACATGCAAGAAGGGAATAAGAAGCTTGAAACCGACATATCCTCACTAGAGCCATTTTCGTTTTTTTCTCTTCATATTTGATAGATTCAATTCATTTGTTCTGGGTTTTTGTTCTGGGTTTAACGTCATAGATTTCTGGGTTTTTGTTCTGAAATCTGATTTGTGTAGAAATTGACGAGAAAGACATGGTGTTATGGAACCCTTGTACTGGACAATCCAATTCAATGATTGAGGGTAACAGAGTACATCAAAGTCTGCAACTTTCTTTTAGTCCATTGCTTTGATTCTCATGAACTTGGAAAAATTTAACAAAAACATGTTCTTGCTCAATCAATCATATCTTTTACTGGGCACTATAGCTTTTATTCGATAAAAAAAAATTATATACATAAGTCTGTTCTAGTTGCTTAAAAAAAAATAATAATAATAAAAAATTTGTTAACGGGTTTTAACGGGTTCCACCGGAAAACCCGCAAACCCGCCGGGTTTAGCCCGCGAAACCCGTTAACTTAACGGGTTTTTACCGGGTCGGCCCGTTAAAAACCCGACCCGTTAAGAACCCGCACCGTACCCGCACTATACCCGCACGTTGCCAGGCCTATATGATATAATTTCGTTTTTCCTTACAAATCATTTTAATAATGATTAAACTGTAATTAGAATTAAATGACTAAGTGATCAATAAATCTGGCGGGATATGAATGAAGTGATTTTGTTTAGTTATATTAAATCACTAATAACATTTACTTGTGTTTTAGTTAAAGCTAGAGTGATTACTGAACTAGTAGTGTAGGTTGGTTCAGTTGATATGATAGTGCTTGTGGTTAAGCTATAATCTAAATTCGATCTATGCTGCCAGCAATCCTGCATGGGATTGCGAGATTTGTAAATTTCTTATGGAAATCCATACTTGGGGGCGGTGGAGAAGAGTACGTGTACAACGTCAGTCATTCAGAGTTGAGGTTGTAGATCTGCCCTGATTGATTTTATCCACCTCTATTCTCAATGTGAGTCATTTGTCTTACGTTCTATCATTTCTATTGTGTAAACATGTTATAGGTGAAATTGTTTCTTCGATTTCTTATATTTCTAATGTGTTTTTTTGCAGTTTGATGTTATCTTCTTAATGTGAGATCACAAAATTATGTCATTTCTAGCGTGTAAACATGTTATAGATGAAATTACTTCTTTGATCTTTTATATTTCTAATGTGTTTTTCAGTTAGACGTTTTCTTTCTAATGTAAAATCACAAAATTATGTCTTTTACCGATCGCCTCAAAGCAATATGTCCCAGACAATATGTTGTTTTCAAATTTCAATCATATTACTCAAATTTCAATCATACCCCAAATGATAATGAGATGTATATAATCAGGCTGAGATTAAAATAAATGAAAGGGTTCAATCATCTCTAATAGGTCTTAATGTCTTGTTTTGCTATTTGATTAAGCTATTTATACCGAAACACAGGTCTTCATAGTATCATACTTTAGATATTCTTACCTTGTTACCTTAAATATGATATATATTTTTTTTTAATTAACTACCATTCAATTTAGTGATAAGATAAAACTCGTTTAAGTAGGGCCGGCCTAGAGAACCGTAAAACCGAAGAAACCGCACCAACCGTACTGAAAAACCTGGTTTGGTTCGGTTTTACGGCATATGTATTTACATTTTTCTCGGTTCAGTCCCTGGTGAAGTCTTCTTGGTTCGGTTTCGGTTCTTGTTTTTAAAACCCCCTTGGAACCGAAATACAGATGTCAGTGTATAAGTGGATATTAGGGCCGAGCTTATTTATGTAAAATAGACCCCTTCTCATGTGATCAGGTGCCAAGTTAGTCTTCCAAATCCGATCAGAATAACTCCTATCCATTCGATCAAAACCCTAAAAACATCGCGTTAGTCTTCTCTAGTTCTCTCTAACGCTCACTCTCTGTGTCTCCATTCTCCAACCCCAATTCTTATGATCAAAACCCAGACGAGCAAGACGATCGCCCTCAAAGTCTGAACCCAGAAACATCGCGTCTTCGATTTGTGTTGGGCTATTAGCCATCTGCGATTTGGTTGATGCAACCCCGTCTTCGACCTCCGTCAATGTAAGCTTTCATTTATGGTGATGTTTCTTCTTGGATGTTTGGGGAATGACACATGGGGAAATAATTGCAGGAATTGTTAGTCGGTAATTGACAAAGGCAGCAGAGAATATGCAGACTTTCTCCACCTTCCAAGGAAAAGATTCACAGATTTCAGTAATTGCTTATCCTTTTTCTGATTGATTATTCAGTAATTGTTTATTCAGTGTTTTTGTTGCTGTGGGGTTGAATGATTGATTGGTGGGATTCAATGTGATATGCATTTGGGGGATGTAATATGATGGTGGGTAGGGATGTAATATGATATGCATTTGGGGGATGTAATATGATGGTGGGTAGGGATGTAATATGATATGCATTTGGGGGATGGGAGTTTACCACTTCAGGATTTGGAATGGTTATGGTGGGTAAGGATGTAATATGATATGAATTTGGGGGTCGTGCAACACGAGCTGAAGATCACTAGCTAGTTTACTTCAGAATGAGGTTCTTCTTTGTGGAATGTTTAATTTGAATATCTTGCTTTGCAGAATGAGGTTCTTCTTTGTGGAATGTTTATATTCACGGAAGTTTTGTGGTATACATTTAGTTAACCACCCTACATGTAGTTTGTGACAAATTTGGACCTTGGAATTAATCTGGTGCTGGAACTCTAGGAATGTGTAGAGAATATCATCATTTGTATTGTTAGCATTAACCAAAGGAAAGTGTATACTAAAATTAGGCAAATGGATTTCAATCATTTCATATAGTACATGATTAGTTTACTACCAATCGATCCTTTCCATATACATGATTAGTTTACTACCAATCGATCCTTTCCATATACAAAGGCAAATCTCATTAGTGTTTTCTTTTTCTTCTTTGTTTTTTCTTGCTCCAACGTGAAAAAGATGCCTAATTTGATTCCCATTTTAACATTTTGAGTGGTGATGATATATGATTGTTATTACTGCTAGTGCTCTGTTGCGGTATAGATTATAGAAGAACGTAATCTTTTTTTTTTAGATTTTGTGCAGCCAAAACTTTGAGACACTTGACTTTCATTCTTCCGCCATGGCTTTAACAAGGAGAAGCCTGTACCTAGAGCAGTAAACCCATCTCGGAAACCGTATGCAAAATCTAGAAGACAAAACCCATCTGTTTTTTAAAGGTAGTTTTCTCTCTATCAATTTCTGGTCTTCTCAAATTGTATAGATTCTGCTTAAAACATGGGCAAATGGTATTGATTAATTATAGTGTGAATGAAATTGATTTTCACTTTCTTTAGCTATAATGGAATAAAATTGATTTTATGCTTGAATTTGCTGCAATGTAGCTGTTAAAGATCTTCTTTGTTGGAACTCTCAAGTTTATAGCTTTTGCATAATTGTTTCTATTTGTTTTTAGGGGCTTTCCATGACTAATATTAGAGTCAGTTGGTTGTGTTTCATCACTGCTTTCTTTCTAAATGTTCTGATTTTGTTCAGTGCATTGCAATATCATTCTATTCTTCTTTTTTTCCTTGCAAAAAAAATGACTCATTCCAGCTTTCTAATGTCTCCTCATAATGAACTCAGAAGAATTAATTCAAATCAGGGTGGATTTAAGATCTTGCTAGCTGTAGTACATGAAATTGCAACATGCCACCCATTATGAAATCCCATCTGTGTTACAAAATCATTTTTTGTTTGTTTTTAAGTCATGATCGAAATTTATGTACTGTATTGCTATAGAGGGGAGTCAATCCATGATGATGCATTTTATTTACCACAATAGAATTTGAAATTCATTTTGTGTGGGATTGATTGGACTATGTGGGATTGATGGTTTGAGAATTGGGAACTGTGCATTTTTGTATTTACTATGCATTTGAGGTGAACTGGTAAATGGGTTTTCTTTTGCTTGCTATGTTTTGCTCAGTTTTGTTGTTTGTTAACTGTTAATGAAAAAACGATATTCCATCTGCTTTGAGGCTAGGAAATATTGCTTAACAAAATTGCTTGGCGTCTTCATTTCAGGCTAGGAAATATTGAGGTTGTACATACGCTTGCAGCTTGCTGCCTTTTAGATCTACTTCCATGTCCGAAACATCTGCTAGCTCCTCTAACCCATCCGCTTCCAGTGACGAACCATCCGCTTGCAATGACATTGTAGTTGCAAGCAACAACCCCGCGGCATAACAAGTAGCAGCTGCTCCAAAATCGACGAAAGCAACGAAAGCTTCTACTGCTCGGAGCTCTACTGCCAAGAGAAAAAGAGGAGAGAAGAAGAAAGGCAAGCAGAGGTCGGACGTATGGGATCACTTCACGAAGGAGGATCATCCTTTAATTGAGACTATCGATGGAGTGGAGAAAGTGGTTGGCCATACTAAGAGAGCTCAATGTAAGTACTGTCCGACTCATTGGCATGCAATTCATATGAAAATGGTACATCTTCTCTTAGGAAACACATTGAGATAGTGTTTGTAAGGGATACCCTGGTAGAGTTAATGTAGAATCCGGCCAACAAGTTTTGACTAGTGATGGTAGAAGAGGTCAGAGTACTTTGGTTAGTGTGAATTGGTCACAAGATAATTGCGTGGAAGCTGCAACTCATATGATAGTTGTCGATGAACTTGCATTTAGTTTCATTGAAAAACCGGGTTTTAGGTATTTTTGCAGTGTTGTTGTGCCCTTGTTTAAAGTTCCATGTAGGAAAGTCATAGTCAAAAACCTTTCTAGGCATGTATGATGCCAAGAAGGAGGAGTTGAGGAGGGAATTGAAGTCTCATTATGTGTGTTTGACAACAGACACTTGGACTTCTTGCCAGAATATAAACTACATGGTAATTACTGCCCATTTTATTGATCGGGGATGACAGATGCACAAAAGAGTGCTTGCTTTTTGTGTGGTTCCAAACCACCAAGGTGTAACCATAGGAAAAATCTTAGAGAAGTGTTTGATTGATTGATCAATAGATAAGGTTTTAACAATTTATGTTGACAATGCCTCTGCCAATAAGCATGCCATTGATGCCATTGATTACCTTAGGAAGAAAATGTGCAATTGGGACATAAAACCGATTTGTGGAGGTAAGTTTATGCATGTGAGATGTTTGGCTCACATTGTAAACCTAATTGTGAGGAGTGGATTGAATATGATGGAGAGGTCAGTGGCTAGCATAAGGAATGCTGTGAGATACATTAGAAGTTCGGGTGCAAGGTTAGATGAATTTAAAAGCTGTGTAGAGCTAGCAGGAGAAAGTTTAATGCAATAAAATTTGCATCTTAGATGTTCCAACAAGGTGGAATTCCACCTTTCTTATGTTGGACACAGCTTTAGAGTTAAAAAAAGCATTTGAAAGATTGAAGGATGAGGAGGATTCAAGGTACAAAAACTACTTTGATGAAGATGAGGAAGTTGAAGATGATGATGAAACTGAAAATCAGAGTAAGAAGAAAGTGCCTGTAAAAAGGGTAGGGCCACCAAGTGATGCAGATTGGGACAATGCAGCAGTTTTTGTGAAGTTCTTGAAAGTCTTCTACGATGTGACCCTTAATGTTAGTGCTTCACTTACCCCCACTGCACACAAGGCATTCCATGATATTGTTACTATTGAAGCAGAGCTTGAAGATCTCAGTTCTATTGGGGTAGGACCTGATTCAAGTGAAGAAAACAACGTCTTGTACAACATGACAATCAAGATGAAGGCCAAATATTCCAAGTATTTTGGGAACTTAGATGACCTAAACCAACTCTTCCCAGTTTCTTTGGTCTTAGATCCTAGGTATAAATTGAGAAACATTAGTTGGTTGTGTGAAACAATGTTGAATTTGTGTGATTGGGAGATCAAGAAGAAATGTGATGAAGTAAAGCAGCTTGTGGTAGACTTGTGTGACTTGTATAGGCAGTCTAATGGTCCACATAGTGGACAGACCAAGACCAAAGGTAAAGATCCAAGTACTAGTGAAACAGCTACTAGTAATACTAGAAGCAAAGCAAGGATTCTTAGTGGGAAGATGGTTGTTATGCAAGAAGACTGGAATAGGCAGCTTGAACAGAATAACGATGTTATGGTGGGACATGAAGTTGATAGATATTTGCTGGACCCTTTAGAAAAACCTGCTGAAAATTATGATTGAAAGATTTTGGATTTGTGGAAGCTGAATGGAGGTAAATATCCCAACTTGCAATCATTGGCTAGAGATATATTAGCCATACAAGTGTCTACAGTTGCGAGTGAGTCAAGTTTTAGTACTGGGAGAAGGGTAATAGATCCATACATAAGCTCTTTAAACCCAAAAACAGTTGAAAAACTGATATGTCTACAAAATTGGTTGAAGGCTGATGCTATTATGAGGTTGGAGTACATTCCAACTATGGAGAAAATGGAGTCATATGAACAGATTGAAGCTGGTATGTATTTTTGATGTTTTTAGTTTACTGTTTTTTAATCTGGTACAACAACTTTGGGCAATTTATATGAGATTGACTGTTTTGAGTTTTGACATCGTGCAGACCATGAAAAAGAGGATAGAGAGAAAGCTCTCTGAAGGCCAAGAACACTATTACTGCTGCATCTGCCCCAAGTGGCAGAACAACCAAGAGTTATGAGGCTTCGGCTTCTGCCCCTACAACCAAGAAGAAAAGGCAGAAAAAATGATGCAATTCATCAACAATCAAGGATGCATAAAGGTCTGAACATTTTTGCTTCATTTGAAGTTCAATTTTTTTAAAAAATTATCCTAATATCATTGATTGCAGATTTGTTATTTTGTATGCAGATTTGGTATTGAATCTATTGATGGAAGGCTAGAAGCCTTGTTGCATTGATGAAGAGGAAGCCATGCTGGAAATATGTTTGATTGTTTGCAGTTGTGCACTTTGATGAAATATTGAATCATTGATGAACTATTTCAATTTTAGTTTGTTTGTTTCAGTTTGAGACTTTGAATTACTAAGTTTCAGACTTTTAGTATTTTAGTTTGTTGCAAATTGATGCAGTTTCAATATTTTGTGTGTTTGATGGTTTAATGCTTTCATCAGTTTCATGCTTTGAGAGTTTGGGAGATTGTTGAAAATTTCTAATTTGTTATGTTGATGTTGATTGTTGAATATGTAGATTGTAGATAATGTTGAGTTTTATGAGTGAATGGTATTTGCAATATTGAATCATTTGAATGTATGTATGGAAATAAAGAAAACTGGAAGCTAGAGACTAGAAAAGGCTGAAAAACAGTTTTTATATATGGAAAAACCGAGGAACCGTTACTGATCTTGGAACTGAAAACCGAAAAACCTTTACTGGAACCGAATTGATCTTGGAACCGAAAAACCGAGAAACTGTCGGTTCGGTTCTTGATACAAAAAACAGCATACCCAAACCGATTATCTCTTCTCAGTCCGGTTCCGGGTTCCGGGTTCCGATTATCTCTTCTCAGTCCGGTTCCGGGTTCTAGACTTGAAACTGTAGAACCGACTCTAGACCAGCCCTACGTTTAAGTATGAAGTTCGAATATGATTGAATGGACACGTTTTTGTTCTGTTCTTTGCCTCCTTTCATGTCACAAGTCACAAGTCACAAGTCACAACGACAGGGGAACTAAAAAAGATAAAACTTTGTTCTTTCTGTTATGGAAACAAGTATATCGGGTCGGATATTATGAAACGAAGCGGTCAAGTTCACTAAAGCGGCGGGCCAGTGCATTGGGACTATGGATCAATCACCAATGGGCTTCACCTAAAATTTGCCAGACCGCAACAAACCCGGTTCACAAGGAATCAATCCCGGTTCTCGTCTCCCCATGTGACCTATTATCAGCAGCCGCGCTAAAACCCTCATAAACCTAGTTACTCTCTTCACAGCGGCTTCTTTCTCTTTGTGATGCTCTCACACCACCACCACACTCCATTCTCTCAGACCCTGAGAATCATCATCACTCGCTCCAAACCCTAATCATTCTTCCCCGCCAAGGCTCTACGCTCAAGCCTCAAGTAGAGACCATGCTCGAAGTCTATAGGAACAGCTCCGTCGATTGGAAGCCGTCGCCGGTCGTTGCCCTAGCCACCAGCGTCGACGACTCGCAGGTCGCCGCCGCCCGGGCCGACGGCTCCGTCGAGATTTGGCTCGTCTCCCCCGGCGCCGTCGGATGGCACTGTCAGCTGGTACTGTCAACAATTTTACTTGCTATTTATTTGCAATGATGATAGTGTTGATTTTGATTTTGAATCAATTACTGGCTTCAAGTTTTGAAATTGATGATAATTGTTTTGTGTGTTCTGTGTTTAGACGATTCATGGAGACCCTAACACGAGCGTTTCGTCGCTCATTTGGTGCCGGGCTGGGTCCAAAGGCTTGCCTTGTGGGCGGTTGTTCTCTTCTAGCCTCGACGGCTCGGTTTCGCATTGGGATCTTTTTAATTTGAAGCAGACGGTAAGCAGTTGTGCTTTAGTTAAATCGAGCTAAATATTGTTTAGCTTCTGTGACATAGAGTAAACATTTGCAGTTATTCGGAGTTAGTTTTTGTTCGGAAAATAGTTCTAGCTATGGTTTGAAATGATTCATTAGACCTGGTGACAAAATGTTGTTTTGTTGCAGACTGTTTTGGATTCTGTGGGGGTCTCAATCTTTAATATGGCCGTGGCACCCTGTGTTAATGACACAGAGAATGGGTTTTTGAATGATAATGGGGGTGATCCTGAAACCAGTGATAGTGAAACCAGTGACAGCGAGGATGATTCTGACTCAGACGATGATCATGCACCATCAGTTCTTGTGAACCCGCGCGTGGCATTAGCTGGTGGTGATGGTTTTCTGCAAATTTACAGTATTAATGATGCAGATGAGTTTGTATACACTAAATCGCTGCCCAGGGTCAATGGTGAGATATCCGCTCCTCTTTGTCACTTGGGGTTCTGTTTTCTTTTCCTGATACTTCTCTTAGTTTTGTAAGTTTATGTTTAGAGCTCATAGTCTTGTAATTTTCAGGTAGTGTTTTGAGTGTGGCGTGGAGTCCCGATGCAAAGTTTATATATGCAGGGAGTACTGATGGGTAAGTACGAATATGTAGATTGACTGTTCATGTTGTGAGCAAACTAATGCCAATTTATTAAACATTTAATTCCCCTTCTCATTGCACAGCATGATAAGGATCTGGGATGCTAGAGGAGGCATTGAAAAACATAGGATTACAGTTGGACTCGGAGGCTTGGGTAGCGGATCTGAACTCTGTGTGTGGGCGTTACTTTCTCTGAGGTAAACATTGGCGGGATCTTTATAATTTTCTGCTGTCTTCGAGACTGATTTTTCAGTTCTGTCTGTCAATTGGGGTTTAGCCACCACAATACTCTTTCTAAAAATTGAGTTATTGGTTTACACCAGGTGCGGGACCCTTGTAAGTGCAGACAGTACTGGAAGTGTTCAGTTTTGGGACAGTCAGCATGGAACTCTACTGCAAGCACATTCATATCACAAGGGTGACGTGAAAGCTCTGGCAGCTGCTCCCAGCCATAATCGGGTGTTCTCTGCTGGTTCTGATGGTCAGGTATAAGATTGCGTTCATCATAAGATGAAAAGCATTAGTAGTTATAGGTTAATCTTATGCTACTGTTCTTGGAAAGTGAAATTTGCTATCCCCAGAATGTGAGGAAATAATCAATGAGTTTGGTTGTAGTTAATGGACTCATAGTTCAGGGAAGGAAAGACTTGTTTTTACAGCATTCAAAATCTTTTCCTTACTGTGCAGTGTTTGAACGCTGTTTCTTATCTTGCTTGTGATCCGGTTAATTTCACCTTTAAGCTGCAAGTAATATTTAAGTTTATCTTATTGTCTCGAATGGTTAGCACAAGAATAGCTGAAAATGTTCCCTTTTCTTCTTTCATGACCTCCTTTTTGTGGTATTATTGTTCAGTAACATCTATGTTTAGACATAACCAGTACTCTCTGGGTGTTGTTAAAAACGTGAAATTAGTAACTAGAACACTTGTACTTGTTTTTCTTTAACATCATGAACTATTATGTGAAAATGGATGGACATTAGAGACTTCAAACTTGTACATTTTTCAGACATAATGATCTAGGATTGAGTCGTCGTAGTTATTTGACTTGATCCTAGTGATTTACATGTGTATGTTGGTGATTCTATTCAATCCCAATATTTTTATTATTCTTTGTTTTTCACATGCTAGTTTATCAATGAATAATTACTTATCCAAGTTTTGGGGCCAACTGCTATAACTGCATTGGCCACTATTTTCTTGGCAGGTTATTCTTTACAAGCTCTCTAGTGAGACGCTGGGATCTAGTGTTGGGTCTTCTCCTAATGTAATGAAGAAATGGATCTACGTTGGTTATACAAGAGCTCATACACATGATGTTAGGGCTTTGGCAGTGGCTGTTCCAATCAGCAGAGAAGGTGTGTCCTTAACTTGCATTGTTTCATTCTTGCGTTTCGCAATTGTATGTTTTTCTATATCCCTTGTTACTTCTTTTTAGCTGTTTTCCAGTTCTTAATGGAGTTATTCTGTAATTAGCAGATCCCTTACCAGATCAAGGTAGAAAAAGAGCCCGTCGTAAGGACAAGCCTGTTGATTTTGGTTATCTTAAATGGGCACATTTGGGTGTTCCTATGCTTATCTCTGCTGGTGATGACACAAAGCTCTTTACCTACCCTGTTAAGGAGTTCACACAGTTTTCTCCGCATGATATCTGCCCTGCGCCTCAGAGAGTATCCATTCAATTGGCACCTAATACAGAGTTCAGTCAAACATCATTGCTTCTTGTTCAAGGTTCTCATTCGTTGGATATCTTGCGCGTACGAGTAAAAGCTGGTGCCTTTTTTGATATGGCTCGTGGCTCTTCAGGAGGCCTAGCCTCAACTAATGGGCTGTTTCAAATTAAGTCATCCCGGAAGATCATTTGCAGCACCATATCTAATTCAGGGGTGTTTTTTGCTTATTCTGACCATGTGAAAATTAGCCTGTTTGAGTTGAAGAAGCGTATTCGATCAGGAAAAAAAGAAGTGAAGTGTAAAGTTGGCGAAAGTGAATTGACTCTTAATAAAAGAGAACTTCCTCGAAAACTACCATTTGCTCATTCGATGGTTTTTAGTTTTGATTCTTCTCGCTTGATGATAGCAGGGCATGATAGAAGAATATATGTAAGCTGCCCTCTTTTTTGTTGCTCAATGTTGTCATTGTTTCATTTTATACTTCATCCCCTTACATTTTACCATGCTGCCTCACTAAAACAAAAATCCCAAGTGTTTGACGGTGGATGCTCTTGTTGACTACTGTTAAGTTCCCCTTGCATGCCTTGCTTCCGTTGATTTGCCAATAACTTTGTAATACACAGATTTGTCTTTATTTTCTGAGGGCTATATAGGGGCCACTAAAACTCTTGATATGATTTGATTTTTTTGTTTTTGTTGCTAGAGTATGGGAACAGTGTGATTCTATTACGTGAATTTTTCGCAACTCATTTTTAAAGGTAGCATCAGTATGTTTTGCATCATTTTCAATGTTTTTGGTTCTTGTTCGTTTATGTACTAAAATGTGCATACATGCATGTCTTTTTCTTGCCAAAAAAGAGTACATACCATCATTTTTAATTAGCTAAAACCATTGCTGAAGAGCTCGATCATTCAGACTCTTGCGGCCACTCAGATTATTAAGACATGATTGAATGATGTGAATAACAGTATCCCATGTACATTGATCATGGATGTCTTGACATATTTTGTATATTGCAGGTTGTGGATGTACACAGCTCAGAGCTAGTGCATGCTTTTTCCCCTTGCCGTGATTTGCATGATCAAGAACTACCACCTGGTGAGCCTCCCATAACAAAAATGTTTACGAGTTCTGATGGGCAGTGGTTGGCTGCCATCAACTGCTTTGGAGATGTATATGTATTTAATCTGGAGATACAGAGGTATGAAACTGATTCTTTTTTTCTTTTGCTACTGGCATCTTCACTTGATTCTGGAACTATGTTATGATATATCTACTGAGATTAAGAGTAATTTTTCTGTTCTTGTAAACAGGCAGCATTGGTTCATTTCAAGACTGGATAATGCCTCTGTGACAGCTGGAGGTTTTTCTCCAAGAAACAATAATGTTCTTATAATCACGACCTCTTCAAATCAGGTATATGCATTGGATGTTGAGGAGAGAAAATTGGGAGACTGGTCAAAGCAGCACACTTATGTTCTTCCCAAGAGATTTCAAGAATTTCCAGGCGAAGTTATTGGGCTCTCTTTCCCACCTTCTCCTAGTACAACATCTGTTATTGTCTATAGTGCCAGGTACCTCCCTGTCCATAATTTGGAATTATGTTATATGGCTTAGAACACTCGAACCAATTAGGAAAAATAGCCACCTCTATTCCATTGTGGGTAGCGACATGCAATGCAAGCTGAGTTTTGAACTTGGATCAGCTGAGGCCTCTTGCTTTTACATTTCATGAGTATTGCAATAAGTTGCTGTTACCATACCTGCAATTCAATCCAGGAGTTGCATGTAGGAGTGGTATATCATGCTGCTATTGCTTAATATGGATGCCTAGGTAATGGCCCTAGGCCATGGAGGCTGAGGCATATGCCTCTGGGTATAGGAGGTCCCGTACCTTACTATCGCCAAATCTATTAGAAAAATTCTTAACTGTGTAGAAGTAAGGTTATCATGGTAAAGCCCTTTGTGTAGCCCTTGTTATATGCAGCTGCTTAATGGGTTCAGCTTAAAATGTGTTTTTATGATATTAATATTAGTTTCTTTTATATTATAGGGCTATGTGCTTGATTGACTTTGGGATGCCTGTTGATCGAGACGATGAAAGTGACATGATAAATGGTCAGGATCCAGCATTGAGGAATTTCCAAAGTAATGGGAAATTAAAACGCAAGTGGACAGACAGTCAAACTAAGAGTAAACTCTTTGGTAGGAAGAATTTTGAATTTATTCCATTCGGAGATCCAGTTTTATTTATAGGACATCTTTCCAAAAGTTCCGTGTTGAAAATATACAAACCATGGATGGAAGTGGTTAGAAATTTCGACTCTGCACCTGTAGACAAACATACTTTTGGGACATAAGTTTATGTCAATTAGGATTTAGCCTTTGAGGGGATCAGATGTGGCAGTCAATCCCTTGTGTTGCCATGCTTTTTTTCTCTTTGGTCACTGAAGGGCTGAAGTATGTTGTATTCTTCAAAAATTTTGTGTTAACAAGTAGTTTTTGTCTTCCAATTTTTTCACATCTACTTAAATTTATGTATGTAACTGTACTTCGATTGATTCCTCACAGTAGTATGATATTCATTTTCATTACTTCAGGAATCGGAAAAGAACTTTGCTGCTCCATACAAATACCCGAGGAATTTTGTAACATGAGCCCTGTTTAATTGAACCCTGACTAATTTTCATCTCTTTTATTCTCAACTCCTATAATCGCGTAGGGATTAATGATCCTGCAAAAGGTGTAACTGGTGCTTTAAGGTATGGTCTAAATCCTTTTCCGAAAAAAGGTATGGTTTAAATCTTTTCTGGCATATAAAGCTTTGAACCTCAAGAGTCTAATATGTTAAATATATGAGGAGGATGTATCTAAGAAAAATGTGCCTTTCTAACATGTAGTGTTATCTGTTCTGTAATTGTCTGCCGTGCATTAATAAGACATCTATGTGTCTTAATAGTTTTGGGGATCTTTCCATTCAACTGAATCTGTATTTTTCGATGAAGAACTGTAATCTGTATTGGATGAACAAGTAAAAAAACAAAAACAAAAAACAAAAAAAAAGATTCTCAAGTCCCTTTCCAAGATATGGTGTGCAAAATTTGAGAATGGCGACCTATCAATAAACTGATATTGAAGGGTAGAGTCTCCAAGACAAGAATCAATAATTGCAGGCACCAATTTTATTCACGAATGATACGCTTAGTGGGTAGCTATCAAAGGGTGGTGGGGTGCTTTTGGTTGAAAATGAAGCTTACCTTTTGGTTCCTTCCTCCCCCAGAAGAAAACTCTGCCCCTTTTTCAAGCCCTAGCGAGATTGATTGCCTTGCATTCTCAAAATTTTCCCACCTAAAGTTGTGTAAGCTAGGCTGGCAAGCTCAAGAAGAACAAAAGCCACCCATTTATTGCGCTTTTGGCTTTCGCTTTGGCCTCGTAATGCTTAATCATTCCATGCCTTCTGGGGTGGTGGTTGTGCGCGAATAGTTATCTGCTCATCAATTCCAAATGCAGAGACTCTCTGGCTTTCCGAGGGCCACAATACAACTCTTTTTGTGTATATATAAGCTCCACTAGCGCCGCTACTCAAATCTACGGGCAAAACGAACTTATGATCACAAAACCAGCTTTGAAAGAAAGTGTGCATATGTGTGCTTATACAATACATTGGGGTATTGAAAGCAGGTATTTGTATACTGGGTTGTTCCAACTTCAAGCAATGTGTGTTTGGTTATCTTATTTTTAGGATATATATGCAGCTGGAGTTAGATTGTTTCCTAGTATAATAAGCGCATGGAGCACAATATAAGGGACAGTAATTAGTGGCCAATGACGGGCCTGGAAAGAAGTCCCACAAACTACTGTTTGTTGATGACAACATGAAATCAAAAGACTGAAGGTTTATTAATATTTTATGTTCTCTCAGGTTGTTTCCCACTGCGTTGACAAGAAGAAAATGATTTATCTAGAATTGTGGAAGAAAGAAAAAAGAAAAAGTGAGGAACAAGATCCATTTGAGATCCAACTGTTGCCTTTTATCTTTTACATTGTCCCCCAATACACCTCTCTATTCACAACTGCAGCAGCAGATGAAACAGTTCATTCATTCCCATCATAATCATTACTCCCAGCTTCCTCCTTGAAAATCACCTGTGCCAACAAATCATGACCCTTTAATTCTCTTTTCTTTTGTTACATTGGAAGGGATCAAACTCATAAGTTAACAACTTAACAACGAAAAAGAGAAAAAGGATGATAGAGCTTTTACCAGGTTTTGTGGAGCTAGAGATGAGTTCAAGTAACCAAAGTGCTGCAGCAAAGCAGATTTTCCCTATAAGAACTCAAAATTATCACTAAATTTATGTTAGTAGAATTGAATGAGACGAGAGTGAACTAGAAGTACCTTCATATGTGTTGTTGAGAAACCCTCAGAGTAATCCAGTACATTCTGCATTGAAGGTTCATTCTTGGAAAGAGTACTCATCTTTTTCTGTAAAAACAAGAAAGCACTATGTTAATCATTGACCAAATAGAAATCTGCTCACCAATCTTTAAAACTATCAATGCATGTTGTATGAGACTTTGATTTTGCCTTGGAGTAGTAGTTGAAGACTGAGGAGCTAGCAGTGTCATCAAGATGGTGGTGTTGTTCTTTGCTCTTCTTTTTCTTGCTTTTCTTGCCTAATTTGGAAGCCGAAGAATTAACCGAAAACGAACACCCATCTTCATATAATTCTTGGTAATGTGGAGGTCCAGAAGAAGCATCAGACACCATGGATAGATCCTCCTCCTCTTCTTCCTCTTCAAATTCTGGTTTTGTTCCTACATAATCATCACCTTTTTGAATCCCATGGCTTCCAGAAAGATACGACTGATCTAGGTAATGTGTCCACCCAGATTCACACCCACTATTGTATTGTGATTGTGATATGTTCATCTCCACACACACTCTTAACTACACAGTATAGAAAAGGGTGGTGTTATTTAGGCTCAGAAGAACTAACACTGATGATGAAAGTGAAAGAGAATGGGAATGATATTATTTTGCAAATGCAATTAGCTACTCTGCTCTATCCCTCTATTTATGTTGTTGTTCTTTATATAAATACAAGTTAAGAGGGATGAAAGAAAAAACCAAACAAATCACATTCAAATCCTAGACTCTTGTTGTTTCTATCCCTTTGTGGCTGAATCAAAATTGCCAGTTGGCTTTTGTATGTGGGGGCGAGAGAGAAAGCCAACAGTTCGTGTAATAGTGGTGATAATAAGGGCAGATTTTACTTTTTTAAGTGCTTCATTTTCCCTCAATTGATGATAATTTGGGTTATGCAAAGCCTGGTCTTGTCTATAGCCTACCTATAGCCAAAAGCTCATCCTTCCTAAGTAAGTTGGGCCAAGTCTATGAGTTTGAATAATTTAGGAAATTAAAGAGAGTAAGCATTTGTTAGAGGGTCTTCATTAGTCTTGTTGAGTTTTTGTAAACTCTGTTTTGATGTTGGAGATTCCAAGCTTATTTCTGCTAGCGTGGGCAAACCAAACTTGGGAAATACTTAACAAGATAAGTAAATTGGACTTAACTTGTCCTTGGATGGTTTTAGCTAAGTGCACTTAGCTAAGAGAAGAAACTCCCTGATTTCTTTGACATTCTGGTATAGCAAATGAGATTGAAATTTGACATTTCTTGGTGTTTAACTAAAGGCACTTTAATCAGTCTATATAACATATATCATTGACTCTTTTGGAGACTAGGTCTTCAGAGACGTCTAGAGTAAGACACTGGTGTGCTTGGCAATAATTCTTGAGGACGGAATTAACTCACTAACAGAAAAGGCCAGAATAGTTTAATCATTCATGGAAAATAGGAAAAATATTTAATGATCAATATCATAGGAGAATAAGTACAGAATAGCATAGTACAACTTGGATATATATGCTGAAAATGCTTGGTGACAAAACCCTTTTTTCATTAAACCACAGAAATCTGCTTGAATACCTCCAATATATACTTTGTTGGGTCCATGCAGATAATGATAATGTTCAACAGCTTCTATATATTTGTATAAGGTGTAAAAAAAAAAAAAGAATAATAATTTCAGAACAAAACAGAAAATGATATGTCATCCATGTACTGAATCTTCCATTAATTTCCTCTCTGGCATCAACTTTTGGAGTTTTGGTTGAGATCATCATTTCATGAATGTCTGTCTGGCATGGTTCTGCATGCTGTAAATTTTGCCTTCTGTTATATATTTCACCTGGGAAATGTGATTTCTGCAAAACCCTGTTCTTGGATTTGTTAATCTGCTCCAATGTCGGTTTAACTACGAGGTTAAAATAGGGTTCGAAGAAATCTGGAAAATTAATTGAAGAGAGAGGCCCCTCCCCAATGTGGCATGAACTCAATGATTATGGATTATGACTCTTTAGAAGGATCACGGGAGCTGATGTATGTATCTTTGTCTAACTTGATCAGCACATGCCTCTTTTTATTGCTTGTGGACCTGACCTTAGTTTATATCATCCACAATTTAATGTATGACTGTATATATGACTTGGAGTTTTGGCTTTGCTTTATAGGGTTCCCAATTCTTTTAAATTTCGTCCCCAAATATTTCAATCCTACTTCAACAGTGTAATGCAGTGACCTATAACCAGTGACGAGTTAAGAATTTTTCATTCTCGGAGCGATATGTATCAGCTTGCTCTTGCCTTGGCCTTTCTGAGACAATTCATGGAACGTCTTGTTATCTTCGATCAAAGTGAAAATAAATCAAGTGGACTTAGTCATGTTTGGCTGGACTTAGTCAAACATGTGAATGAATTACATGAAGTGGTCCGAAGTAGGTATGGTTGTTGGGATCAACAAGAGCCAGAGCTAAAGCGCTATAGCATTTAACTCAAAACTCGAAACTAAATCTCTCTTATCTGGACTTAATTGACCAGTGTTGACATTGCTAAATATCGCCCGTATGCAACTAGCTAGTTAGGTATGGGCTCTTCTGCAAGAACTAATTTCCAATCGACATTGGTCATCCCCTATATATATGATTCTATGAAAAAGGTCAAAGAAGTTGCTGGTAGGAAGCCCCTCTGTGATTCTATAAACATCCATATTGATCACCAACCTACTCACAATTCAAAATGCTTCCAACTTCTCCTTCCCTCAAAATAGACAGCTTCACTTTCTTTCACTTTCATGGCTTATACCCAACAATATTCCAAATCCCCATCACCAAAATAAAAGTCAAATATCATTGAGAGTAGTAATAAAAAACTAATAGTCATTGATCAATCATTTGAGCATTATATATAGTCAAGCTCTTCTACTTCCATTTTTACTCCAAATTGAAAATGGCATGTATTTTAACTATTTGGAACCATATGATGAAAACTTGTCACATCCCACATATTAAGGGCACATGGGATCACACCACTACTACTTATGAGGCTGTATAAGGCCACTAAAAAGAAGCAAAATCCTGTTGAAAAGTACTGAAAAATAATAGTGTGAGCCAAATAATTTTCAAGAAAACAAAAACCATGTTTCAAGGGACCATGATATGGTCTGTGGAGAGGTACTGGGACACAACTGTCATCTGATTGCAAGTTCCAAACCAATCCCTTGGCTTAATTTGCATGTCATCCACACCCAAAACCCATCAGTGATGTTATTTATATGTGTGTGTGTATATGTACATATTATGTATATATTATTATATTTGCCGCACGTATAGACGGTTTTGATCTGCTGACAGGTGACAAATCCTGTTTTAATTTTTATCAAGGCATTTTGTGAAGCATATATTTGCAGCTTTATGATTTTCTTATCACCTCATCTGAGGGATTTGATTTGTCATTCATTCCATTGGCCACCTGCAACCAAAACGGTCAGCGCAAATTGCAGAATCATATGGAAATGTGGATGACAGCTAGCTTAGACCCAGTTCCAGGTTTAGGGTACTGTACCTGCAGCTGTAACCAATGCCCCAGGTTAAACAAATTGATATACATTGTTTGCTCATTTCCTAAAGACTCAAGTTTTTGGGGTCACGTCTTGATAGGTAAAAAGTTTTGCGTTCGAAGCCTTGAATTCTCATTTCCTACCTCTTTAGTGGTTTGCAGAATGAGGCTGCATCTATATGTTTCTCTGATATTCCTACTTCATGTAAACTTCGGGTGTGGTACCACCGTACCAGTGCCACTGTAAATTATTCCAGAGCTGTAACCTCTGTAGGTGCTTTGAGCATGTAGCCATTTACCATATGATACACGTACGTGGTGTGAGATAGGCATTGCAATCAAATCAGAAGAAAAGCCAGGTAAAATGAACAGAGAAATATTACCCAAAGCACATATAAGTTAACAGGAAAAGACTAATAGTATACTATCTCCAAACATAATAGGACATCTCAGATATCAAGGAAAATGTAGAAATGTCTGTCTGGACGAACTTTTGTAAATAATGAAGAGCTGGAATAGTAGTACCAGAACTGCGTAGGAAACTAAAGAATGAATTTAAGTGTACTAGCAGATTACAAAACTAAGCAGAAATTTCTATGCCCTTTATTTGGTTTTAGAGATTCAATGAGCTGGGAAAAGCTTGTCCAGACTGCATGGTAATGCATAGAACTCATCATTCCTAACATCAGAACCATATACCCCAAATTTCGCCCACCAGTTCAAGCCACTGTCTTTTCTAGATGCATCATTTTCTCGCGAAAGCGAGCAGTCCAGTATCAGAGCAACCAGAGCAGCTACTAATGTGTGAGACATGAAGGTCACTGTCACTACATCATTAAACTGAAAAATAACGAACAGTAAATAAGTCGGGCTAATAATGGTGCAGAGGAAAAAAAGAAAAATTTATGACACTGTTGGTTCAAAAATTAATGCTCTCACCCATCTAGGACCACAGTGAATATGCCCCAACCTATATTCTCTGAAGTATTGTGGTACTGAAATTCCCATGAAGAAAGAGAACCCCAATATAAATTTTGTTCTGAAACTGTTCAAGTTACAGAACTGTAGAAAACCAAGACCAGCAGATGCTGCAAGTGACATTGATTAAACACCAGTGTGATGCATATACAAACAACACAAAGAAAAGGTCATCGATGACAGTGAGGCGGAGAGACATACAAACATAGCCAAATAAGATGCAGTAAAGAGCTGCTATGATTGGCATGGGAATAGATGCAAAAAGGGCTCCACATTTTCCTGGTAAAGATGACCATTTTAGGCAACATTTTGAAACAGCTGTAGAAAATAAATAAGTACGGAGATTTATGTGAAATTCTGTTGAAAAATTGGGGGCATACCAAATATAGAGAAGAATATCATGAAACCAGCTGAAATTTGGATAACTCTACGGCTTCCAACTCTTGTCAATGCCAATAGACCAGCATTTTCACTATACAGCAAATTACAAGAGTATAATAAGAAGTGAAAATCTGGTAAAAAAAATTGCTGCATTTTACATGTACATAAAAACATAATGTCTGAAAGAAGTCACACATTCAATAAAAGATTTCAAACACGAATATCATGAGTTTTGACTTCCTTACACTGATGCAGTAGTGCCAGTTAGAGAACCAAACATCCCATTCAGAAAAACTCCAACACCCTGAGATTCAAGACATCAAAATCAAATTGGCAATGGACAGATAAGAGTCATAACTTAAGTATATACATCAGACAAAAACGTCATACTAGCCAGCCAACACCCCGACTAACGACAGAAGGGGGTACAGGTGTTGCACTCCCATATCTTGCTGTAGCATAAAATGTACCAGACGACTGCAAAAATGGAGGTGAATCATCAATAGAAATAGTTTATACACTAATTTTATAGATATGCTTTCATATAGCTTTCTCAATCGAGTAAAAAAAAGTTTCACAGTTTGGATTGCATTCAGCTACAATTATATGACACATTCACTGCTACTGATATTGACTCATTTCAAACCACTTTATATAGAGCAAGTAGAATGTTAACCTCTATGAGAGAAACTAAAGAGGCAGCAACCATTGCAAAAGCTTCTCCTGCATTAAAAGTGGGGCTTCCCCATTGAAATGGATATGGAATATATATCCTGCATGTTTATGACAGAACCAAAAGACAAGGATATCAGCTGCTGTGAAAAATATTCAAGATACAGTAACAGAAAAATTACTTGTCGACAATGATAGTTTGCATACACAAGTCTCACCAGGGAGATGCAGCGAGAAGGCCAGAACGGTCAGTGCGACAACTCATCTGAGTGCTCGCAGGTTTGTTGTCATAAACACCACTTGAGGTAAGAAGTTGGGCAAATAACCACACAATTCCAACAGAGAACGTGACTGCAAATCTGTTAAATATCTGCCACTTTGTATTTATAAAACGAGAAAGATACTGCAAAACATGTAATAAAGTCAGTGTCATGAGAAAGGCAGAGTAAATATGCAGGCAAATAGGGACCAATCAAAACTTGCCTGTGAGATGAATACCACGATGATCAACTCTGGAAGACCAAGTTCAACACATCTTGCCAACTAGAAGCAAAATAAGAGGAGAACAAACAAGAGTTCAATAGTGACTACATACACTGCCTATCAACATTTGGTATCAAAGTAACCATTTCTGCATAATCTACTTAAAGATTTTCGAAATGACAGGAAACACATGATTAAAAGCTAAGAAAACAATATTATTGATAACAGGTATATATTGTAATGCATTAATAGTGCTAGTGATCAAAATGAATACAGGAGCAAAGAATGAAGGATCAAGAGGTATTTACCATAGGGAAACCAAGATGATAGAGGCCAAGTCCAGCAAAGGTTATGTACGGCACAATAGAAAGAGGGCTCAGAAACCTAAATCACAAAATATAAGAAACTAAGGTCATATTCACAAAGTATAAATGTTTGTAGTAGTAATTCAAAGCTTCAGTGTTTACCTTACAACATTTCTCCACAAGCCTAGGAAGCCCACAATCATCTGAAAACTGGCAGTGACAATTAGAGCCCCTTGTATGCCTCTCATACTTTGTAAAAACCTCTGGAAAGATTCATCCACAAATGTCACGGAGTTGCAGATCTCGGAAAGTAATCAAACTCCAAAACTAAATAAACAAATAAATTAAGCTTCTAGTTGATCACGTCATGAGGATCTGTGAATGCCTTGTATCTATTGGCTAGGATTATTGAAGTTGTGGGGAGTACATAAGTATATGATCCCACTACCACCGAGGGAAGTCTGGTCCCAAATAGAGATTGCAAGAGTGTGTTCAACCCTGAAAGAAAGAGCATGGTTTGTACCACCCTAGCCTTCTCAACCTGTGGTAGTGTACAATAATTAGTCTAATAATACATGCAACTATGAAGAAATTAAACAAAATTAGGGAATAAATCCTTACATCCCCTCCGCCCATTTGGGGAACAATTGTGTTTGGAATCAAGACGGTAATACCAAGAGTTAAAAGATAGTGCTGGAAACCCAACACTATAGCTTCAGCTGCATAACAATGGATTTCAAGATAAGATTCCAAACATAAAGAGTTTAGGTTTTGAAAACCAAAAAGATGATGGAGAAATACGAACTCCATGGAGGAGGACTGTTAACACAGTACTGAACTCCTGGTAGCTGCTCTTTTATTGGGTGTGGCTGCAACTCCTCGAACTTTTTGTCGCCGCCACCATCACCATTGATCTTATTCTTGCCACTACAAGTACAACCACCACCGTTCCTAATGTTACCACCACCGCCATTACTCTTGTCGTTGTTGCCACCACCGCATTGGGCCATGTCTTCTTAGCTCAGAGAGGATGACGGAGGAAGGAGAATGAAATAGAGTAACTAGCTAGGGAGTGCTCGATGGCACACCGGTTCTTTGAATGGGCGGGAAGTAACTTGTAACTAGACCGTTACAATCTCTTTATTGTTTTCTCTAAACCGTGCGTAATTTGAATAATCAAATATTAATTGGAGATTTGTAACATCTATTATATAATCAAATACTATAAATATATACACAAACATTGATTGCCATAGTTCCATTCTGTTCCTTTGATTCAACGCGAGGAAATACACTTTTAGATTCAAATTTGCTGGTGATTGGGTGTGTCAGATGATCACCTTCTAAATTTCATGTGTTATTGGAAATTTACCTGTGTCATGAGTTTAAAGATTTTGGTATTCCGTCAATTAAAACACATTCTAAAGACTACAATTTACCAATAGTTAGATAGAAATGTAGTAAAAAAGTGCCATCTTGTAATGTAATGGCATGAAGAATATTAAACCTTGTTAAACACATCCTGAAATTCTCTTGGAGCACAATTTTACAATTCATAGATCGTGATTTTTAAAATGTGTTTCATTTGAAGCAACATCAAAACCTCAAC